>NW_026571175.1:29870920-30108920 GCF_026225935.1 Boleophthalmus pectinirostris
GTAGTAGTTGTTGTAGTTGTAGTAGTTGTTGTAGTTGTAGTAGTTGTAGTAGTTGTAGTAGTTGTTGTTGTAGTAGTAGTTGTAGTAGTAGTAGTTGTAGTTTGTCGTAGTAGTAGTAGTTGTAGTAGTAGTTTTTGTAGTAGTTGTAGTTGTAGTAGTAGTTGTAGTAGTTGTAGTTGTTGTAGTTGTTGTAGTTGTTGTAGTTGTTGTTGTAGTTGTAGTTGTAGTAGTTGTTGTTGTTGTTGTAGTTGTAGAAGTTGTTGCAGTTGTTGCAGTTGTAGTAGTTGTAGTAGTTGTAGTAGTTGTTGTATGTTTTATGTTTTATGTTGTAAGTTTAGTTTTAATTATTTGGTCATTTTACAAACTACAAAACAAAACATAAACTATAACCCCATAGATCTTGACCAAAAGGATTTAGGCTGAAGTAAAAAGTACTTATAAAGTACTTATAAAGCCAAACTCTATTAAACAACAACACAATTCCAAGAAAAAAAAAGAGCGTATGAACAGCAAGTTTCATCATCAAACCCCCAGAGATGTTGGTGACACGAGCTGGAATAAATCAATCAACACCACTTTAAACCTGGCACTAAACATGGACTAAACCAGGTCTAGAACAGCACCAAACCAAGACTACAGGTTAAAACCGGCCTCAAACCACAACCACACAGGCACAAGTGTGAACATATCCTCAAGAGCTCTTCAAATTGAATGATGATTTCGAAAAAGGATGATGATTTTAAGGCGCTGTTATTTTTACTGCACCGTTCTAATCAGCCCTATCGTGTGACCAGCTCAGAAATGTCACATGACTGCCACCTGCCACATAAACACAAACTGCAGCCCAGAGTTAATTTATTTTTACAAGGTGAATCTACACAGTTCAGATTTAGACACTTTCGAGCACATCAAGCCAAGTGTTGAAAATCCGCGATGTTATTTTGACTTTTTGCACGCTGTATGACGTAAATCGATTTGTATATCACGCAAAACTGTACAGACTTTCTTTTATTTGTAGGCGTATTTCGGATCTTGGTGTCAATTCCATTTCAAGCTCTGGAGAAGTCGTACAATGTGGGGTAATGTTAACCTTTCATCGCCGTGTTCTGCCTCGATTGAATTTAACACTAAGAGGAGACAGAAATAACTCTGGGAGAGTCATGAGGCAAAGGTGTGACTGCTGTTTGTGGACAGTGGGGAAACACAAGCATGTGTTTTGGTTTGGGAAGTGGAATCTGACTTGGGGCTGCAGAAAATGGCTGTTTAAGTTTTTGATTAAGTATTAAAACTCTGTGAAAAGGTGTCCATGGTTTAATTCTAAAGTAGTCCAGGTTTATTCCAGGTTTATTCCAGGTTTATTCCAGGTTTATTCCAGGTTTAGTCCAGGTTTAGCCCAGGTTTAGCCCAGGTTTAGTCCAGGTTTAGTCCAGGTTTAGTCCAGGTTCAGTCCAGGTTCAGTCCAGGTTCAGTCCAGGTTCAGTCCAGGTTTAGACCTGGTTTAGTTGGCTTTTTTGGACTTGGTTTGGTCTTGGTTTGGTCTTGGTTTGGTCTTGGTTTGGTCTTGGTTTAGATCTGGCTTAGTTCCGGCATACTTCCGGCATAGTTCTGGTTTAGCCCAGGTTTTGTCCCACTTTGGTCCTGGTTTAGTTAGTTTATAATCATGTATGAAAATTGTGAATATTGAATCTAACTTGGGCTTAGATAGTTTAGTCCAGGTTTTTACCAGGTTTAATGCTGGTTTTGACCTGTTTTAGACCTATCTTAGTCCTGTCTTAGTCCAGGTTTAGCCGCTATTTAGTTCAGGTATAAAAATTATGAACATTTTACAAAATCTAAATTTAAATGAATTCAATTTGACCATACCTTCCCATTAACTGAGAAGATTTATTTATTTTATTTTTTTCAGTCTCTGGTTAGACCTGGTTTAGTCTCTGTTTAGTCCCTATTTAGTCCTAGTTCAGGTTTAGTTTAGTCCAGCTTTTGTCCCTCTTTAATCCTGGTTTAGTTAGTTTGTAATCGGTTATGAAAACTGTATTATTTATTATATTTACGTTCCAAATTCAAATTTAATTCCCTTTGACCGAGCCTCCACTTTAACTCAGGAGCATCCATCATTTATTAACATCAACACTAAACACATTTCTACACCAATACTCTGCATGAAAACATCGTTTCTGTGCTGAGGAACTGTTGATTACCGCAGTCTTAGTTCTTAGATCCAACTCTGAAACACTGCTCACACTCCCTCAAAGCATGCTGGGTAATTTTAGAGTTTCTCAATTAGGAGCAAAGCCTGTTAAGAGAAACTGCGGGAGATTAGCAGCAGCACCGGCTACTGACCTAATAAACATACTGCAGACGGGATGAAAGAGGAGAGAGAAAAAGGGAAAGATAAGAGAGCGGTGCCAGGGACGACCATTACAAGAATGTAGTTTAGTTTGATTGAACGCTGAAGGCTATAGAGAGGAAAACGAGTTTAAAAGAAAGCTCAAATAGTGTAGCTGGATTTAATGGTATGTTTATTGATAACTGACTGTTGATTGTTCTTCAGGGGCCTAAAATGTTTGTTTATTTTTTTAGGTATTTTCAATTCAACTAAAACAGAAGTAGTTCTTGATTATATTGTACATTTTGCGCATTACTACCCACAGTATTGATGTAAAAATAGAAACAGGTGATTCAGTTCAAGTTCCATCCAAAGATAAAGGAGCTGGGACCCGTGACACTAAAACAGACTAGGGCTGTCCGCTCGTGACCAACGTGACCCGACCCAGAGTCCCGCACAGGTCCATTTTTAGAGACCCGCACCCACCCGAACCCGTTAACATTCCACCTGTTACCGCCCATGCCCGTCATAACCCAGGACTAACCCAGGACTAAGGTGTGCCCGTGTAGATCGTCTGGTGACCGCAGGTGAAAGGACTGCCACAGAGCTCCACGCTGCACAGATTTAAGTGCGGCCGTCGCCCGATCGCACTTTGCGGGCACCTGCTCCGTATGCTCGTTCTAGGGGCTCTCTCTCTCTCTTAAGTCCGCTGGGTACCCGAGCCAGTGCAGGACTCTGACCCGAGCTGCCACAGTGAGAGCTGGAGAGATGCAGCGGCACTTGTTCCAAAGCCAAATGTTACTTCTTCCACGCTACACACGCTATGTCCGCGACAACCAAGATACATGTGCATCTAAACAAGCGCATCATCAGAGTTTTCAGAGCCGCTGGAAATATTATAACTCTGGGGAATGTGAAGTGGGGGAGGGGGTGGGATATCATCACATACTGCACTGTTGAGCTGCTATACCGCAACGCAGGAGAAATTCCCTAACCACACTAACCCTAGAACAGGAACATGTCAGATTCAGGCCCGGGGTGGAAATTCGGAACACGATATAATTATATTTGGCCCACGAGATCATATCAAATATATATTAGAGCTGCCTGCCGGCTACAGATAGACTATAGAGACATTATTTATTTAAAATGTTGTTATTATTTTATATTTTGCTTCTTCTGGATTCAATGTTTAAGCAAAACTATTATTAAACATTTATTTTAATAAGAAAAGGTTTAACATACATATCTCAAAAGAAGAGAAAACATGCAGATGTTGTTGAAATTTCTCAATAAATATTTAGTTTGGCCCACGACTTTCATTTTGGCCTCTGTGAATTTGAGTTTGACAACCTTGCATTAGAACATATTGCATTTTCGGGCTTGGGATAACAGCGCAGACACTGAAAAATGTACTGTATTGGATTTCAAAATTAGGACAGAGGACAAAAGACACACAAAAAAACACATTGTCATTTGGTAAAAAATCTATTTATAACGAAGAAAATGTTGAAAAGAGCTGTTCTTGCATTTTCTTACAAAAGTGGTTAATGGAAAATTTATGGGTAAAAGGTAAAGTTTTACTAATCAGGTTATTTCACTATATTAGGCTACAAATATGTATAAAAATCTAGAGTATTGGAGGTACTATAATCAAAGTAGTAGTGGTAGTAGCAGGTCCAGTGTTGTCTGTGACCTACTTTATCCTTTACTGTAGTTACGTAATTATTGGAGTCACCCCTTTGTAATCTGCTTGGTACAGGCCTGATGTATTCACCTGTAGTCATGTTGGAAGAGTCCACTGTGAGCGCGGGGGTGTTTGTAGTAAAGTGGATGAATGGGATTACTGTGTGTCCTGGAGGAGGGCAGGCTACAGATTACCTCATAGCCTCATTTGAATGGAAAATCCATCGGGCACTCAGCACATGGAGTTGTAAACAGTGGGAGTGGAGAGTTATTTCAAGTACTATTAGAAAATGCAAGACAATGTGGAAATACTTTTGGCAAAATCAATCGAAATACAACTTGGACTGAGCTGACGTTGAGGGAGCAATGGCCATGTTGACATGATTTTTTTTTTAAATTCTGAATTTAATGGTTCGGAATTCAAATATTCTCCTTCAAGTTTACACAAGAAATAATAATTGTGAATTGAGGTTTACATAGAAAACACGTTAAATTGTCTTTCCGCTCAACGTCTGGGGGCGGGGAAGGGTTCTGATTGGACAGAGAGACGAATGTATTTACGTCGACCGGAAGAAGACACACACTTCAGATGCTACCGGCTTTTTTGTCATCTCGGTTTGTCGTTACGCCACGGACACAAACACGATCCAAACTTTTTTTGGCAGTCGTTCCGATGATAATTCTCTCATCACGCTTTACGTCTGTCGGCTGAGGAGGAGAAGGGAAGAGTGTCGGAGAAGGGAGGAAGAAGATAAACTGAGTCAACGGCTGCTCTACCTCAGCCCACTCCCACATCCCACTCACAAATCCAAAGAGACGTGGATGAAAGTCCGAAGAGAGAGGACTTTTGGAGCTGGATTGCGTCAGAAGGGCGACTCAGTGAGCATGCGCTGAACAACTGGAATTATTTTTAAGAAGAATAAACGTTTACATGATCGAGGAATAAATTAATTTGGCTTTAAAATCGGAATAAACCACCAACTTTCTTCGGAATTAAGTTTGATTCCGAATAATCATTTTCATTCAAGAATTAAGTGTTTACCTGTTCTTTTTTTAAAGCAGAATTCAATTTTATTCAGAATTGTATTATTTTTATTCAGAATTAAAGCTCTTATGTAAACACGGCAAATGATGACATGATTCAATATGAAAAGTCCATGTTGTTTCAGATTATTTCACGCAGTCAAATAGGAAGTATGGGTGTTAGCATGCTAGTTGTTGTTAACATTACAATGATGGTAAATAGGGGTGTGCAAAAATAATGAAATATCGACATATCGTATCGTTTAATGTGATGATATTGTATCGATATTGTGGGCGGCTGTATAGAGAGTATTTTTTTAGTAAATTTTACTAAATTATTTTGTTACAGCACTTTGATTTGATGTGTAAAATGTTTGTGTTTCATATTAACTTAAGAAGAAGAAGTGGTTTAACAGACTTTTAGTATCACAGCCATGATTTAGCCATTGTTTTTATTGAACCGTATCAAATTGATTTGAAATATATCATATCGATTCAAAAGCACACTGTGTCCAGATATGTATCGTATCGTGGCCTGTGTATCGAGGTGTGTATCGTATCAGTAACTTCTTAATGACAAAACTCCACTCTGAAACTTGACAAAAGAGATAGAAGTGTGCGTACATTGCTCTGTACTGTCCCCTGGTCAGCTGACTCTCACAGTGGAGTAAAAGAGGAAGAACTGGGTCAGATTAGAAGAGGTTCGATCACAGGTCCCGCTCAGAGCACCTTTCATCTCCAGGATTTAACAATGAGGCGGACAGTGAATGAGACCGGGGTTCACACAGGTATTAGGAGGCCCCTCTACAGTCACATAAACCGTCATGGCCTATCAGGTTTGTGAATATTAGGTTAAGTCTATCATCTCAGCTGAAGTTTGGCCCGATTCTGTCCTGGTGAAAACGTTCACACTAAAAAACTATATTTTTACAGCAAGGAAAGGACTTGATACTCACTCTGATACCACAATTAGGGGTGTGCAAAAATACTGAAATATCGATGTCTTGTATCGTTCAATTTGATGATACAGTATCGATATCGTGAACTGCTGTATCGATATATCACCAAGAGTATTTTTAGGTATATTCTATTAAATTATTTTGCGTAAGAGCTGTAATTGTGTTGACATTTTCACAATGTTTATGAGTAAAACTAGTATAAATATATCACAAATTTTACCAGATTTGGCATTTTTTGTCCTAACAACATACGACCACCTGACGAAGACCATCTTGCTGGTCACAACGCATTGGCATCACTTCATGTAATAAAGGAATTTTAAGATATTCAGTCAGAGTCCCTCGGGTTTGTACCTTACCCATTTTTACATTTTCCTGTAAGGGTAATTTTCTGTTCCAAGACCACTGTTTTAACCCTCGGAGAACACCTGTACTTTTTACTGTATTTTTTACTCTTTCAAGACCCAGTGAAGAGCTCTACCCCTTTTTTTCTTCAGCTAAATTTGTGTTGACATTTTCAAAATTTTTATGAGTAAAACAAGTATAAATATATCACAAATTTTACCAGATTTGGCATTTTTTGTCCTAACAACATGAAACTTGGCACTGCACACACACTCGTCTCATTAGGAGAACACCCTCTGAATTTGAGATCAGTCGGATGAGCGGTTCGAGAGTTATGTGTGGGACAGACAAACAGAGACACAGACACTATTGAGCGCACCTGAATATAAGCCACATCAACTAAATTTTGACAAAATTTTTAAAGTGTACATATATAGGCCGCATTTGTCTATAAGTCGCAGGTGTCCATGGCTTCAAAAACGTTTTCAAGTTCGGGCCGTCTGCTTTTATCGCCTCTCAAAGTTTTTGTCGTCTTTTTGCATTGAGTCAGTTCGTCACCAAAATCTCACCATCGACTCACTGATGACGAGCTCACGCGCAGCAGCTCTGTCTCCTTTTTCATACATCAGTTGCCTTTAACTTAAAAGCTGCATCATCTGCATTTCTTCGTGTGTTTTCCATGAGGAGGGTGTGTGCATGAAGAGCAAAATAACTGTTCAAAACACAATCAAACGAGCATCTACCTTGGTGCATCACCCCCTCCTACTGCGCATGTCTCCTGCAAAAAGAGCCTCTGTTCTGTCTGTATCATGTCAGTGTCTCGGAGGATTTCAGCAGATTTCAGACTCTCTCGGGAGCAGGATTAGTTCTATCAATCGGGTATGAGTGGACGTCCGGCTACTGAAGTTTGAAACATTTCTTCTCGTCATTTACGCACACGGGTAAGACGTATCCCCGTCACTAATGTTCATTTAGCATCATAACTTATTTTATCACACGGCAATAAACTATTTGAGTGTGCTTACAACATCGCCAGGTAGTGTAGCAACTTCACGTGTTACCCGCACAGACAGCGGCGTTTTCTGCATCCGCTGTGTTTCCAAACCGTAGATCGTATAAATGAACGGACAACGTGCCAAACAAAGAAACCGTCCATATATTCGCCGCATCATTTTATTCGCCGGAGGGTTCAAAGTGTGAGAAAACAGTAGCGGCTTATAGTCCAGAATTTACGGTATGTGTATTTTAGTTCGTTTTAGAATCTGTTCGTATCAGGGAATTGCCGTTTTTGACAACCCAATGCATAAAAGCAAATATTAGAACAAGCATTAATTGTATCCTAAAGAGATTAAACAGTAAACCATCAAAATGAGCCAAACTAAAAAGGTCTGGGTTATCTTCTCTAATGTCATTACGTCTCTAAATGTTAACCTTTCAATTCAATTACTGAAGTCAGCCTGTCTGTTTCATGTTTAAAGAATAGAAGCTTGTATCTATTAAACATCGAGTTAAAATTGACCTCGGCGTGACTCTGTCCACGTTGTAGTTTTCCTCGGTAATGTATCGCCAAAGTAACTCATGCGTCCAATCGAGCGCAGTAATAGGATTTATTAGAATAATGAAGAGAGCCGAGGATTAACATGAAACAAGTGAATAAGCCCAGAACACAGGACTTTATCACAGAGACTTCTTTATACTTGTGTTAGTTTTGTGTCGTCTTTGTGTTCGCTTTGTGCAGTGTCTTTCTTATCTGAGCCATAAGGAGCGCGCTGACATTGAGCTGGGAGGTCAGATTTTTATGTCCTTGTCTCGTTGTCGTCAGAAGTAAATCTTTCTATGGTGAAATTAAATTAAAAACAATGTATATGAAGACGCACCGATGTCATTTACTAGAACAAGAACTATGGTATTATAATGTTATATAAAAATACATTCAACTAAAGAATCAAAATGTGAAAGTTTGACCAGATTAAAGCAGATTACATAAAGCAGGTCACATACAAGACCCCGTAACTGTTTATACAAAGAGCGTAAAAGGATTTCACAACTCTGATGGTTTCAATCTGTTTGTAATATAATAATAATATTTTTTTCACAGAAATATAAATGTTTCTAATTATTTTTTTATTAGATTTCTCTCACTCCCTCCTCCTCCTCTCTCTCAGCTCTCTTGTTCTTCCTTTTTTCTCTCTCTTCATTCGTTTATACTCTCACACTTTTCATTTGTATATTCTCTCTCTTTCCGTTTATCTATGTAACTATCTTCTCTCTCCAACCCTCTCTCCCTCTTTGCATCTCCCTTCCTCTTTCACCCATCCCTCTCTCTCCCTATTGTTCCCTCTCCTGTCTCCCTCTCTCCTTCTCCTCTCTTCTCTCTCTTCATTCGTTATGCTCTCTGTCTTCATTTGTATATTCTATCGCTCTTTCCTCCTTCTCTTTCCATCTCTGTGTGTAACTCTCTTCCCTCTCTCCCTCTTTGTAACTCCTTCCTCTTTCACCCGTCCCTCTCTCTCACCCCTGTTGTTCTCTCTCTCCTTCTTCTCTCTCTCTCTCTTGTGCTCTCTCCTCTTCCTCTCCTTCCTCACTTCTGTTCCACTCTCTCGTCTTTCTCCTCTCCTTCTCTTCTCCTCTCTCCTTCTTTTTTCCCTCCTCCTCTCCCCACTCTCTCTTCTCCCTCTTGTCTCTTCTCTCTCTCTGTATTTTCTCCCTCTCCTCCTCCCCCTCCCTTGCTCTCTTGTCCTCTCTTCTTCTCTCTCTTCACCCTCTCCTCTCCTTTCTGCTCTCTTCTCCCTCTCCTCTCCTTCCACTTTTCCCTACCTCTCCCGTTCTTCCTCCCCCTCTTCCTCTCCTCCTCTCCTAGCCTTACTGTTCCCTTTTCCTGTCCTCCTCCTCTCTCCCTCTTTCTCCCTCTTCCCTCCCTCCCTCTCTCCTCTCCTTCCTCTCTCCCTACCTCTCCTCTTTTCTCCTCTCTCCTCACTCTCCCTTCTCCCTCTTTCCCCTCCTCTCCCGCTCTTACTGTCCTCTTTTCTCTTCTCTCTCCCTCTCTTCCCTCTCCCTCCTTCCTCCCTTCTCTCCTTTCCCTCTCCTCTCTCTCTCTCTCTTCTCTTCCCTCTCTCCTGTTACATAACGCGCTGCCCAGCTGATTTTGACTGGCCTTATCAATGCGTGCCTTTGTGCGTCTCTGAATACTCGCTCGAATATCTGTCCACTTGCGTCGTGCTGTTTTGTGTTGCGTCGCTCTGAAGGGCCTCTCTTCTCCTCCTCCTCTCTCTCTCTCTCTCTCTATCCCTCTTTCTCTCCTCTCTCTCTCTTTACACACTGAGCTGTATTCATGACTGTAACAGGACGTCCCGGGCTGCACCAGTTTTGTTTTTTTTTTTTTTTTTTCAGCTGGGACACTGGATAATGTCATTTAACAGATTCTAACGAGGAAACACTAACAGTTTTTATTTACTGAGCTGAAAGTGGGTCAGAAATATCACTCTGTTTACACATTACTTCACTCCCTTTTTCTTTTTCATGTCTCTACTTCTCTCTTTCTTCTCTTATCGCCTTGGTCTCTCTCTATCTCCTTTTAACCCGCTCGCTTTTACACTATCTACATTCTTTTCACTCCTCTCTTACTCCCTTACTTATATCCTTTCTCTCTCTCTCTCTCGATCAACTCTCTTCTTTCACTTACCCCCTTTTTTCTTTTTTTTGTTACGAACTCTCTCTCTCTCAGTTTCTCTCTTAGTCTCAATCTTTCGTTTATCGTCTTCTGTCTTTACTCTCTCTTACTTTTTGTCCTTCTCCCAATCCTCCTCCTTCTTCCCTCTACTTTCTTACACTTCTCTCTTTCTCTCTCTTTCTCTTTCCAGCCTCTCCTCCTCCTCCCTCTTTCCGCTGGTGTCTTGGTGCATTTCCTTCACATGAATCAATAGTTTGTCTCCCTGATGAAAAGCTCTGACCTCCAGAACAGAACTGTCCTCCCTCAGTCACTCTTCAATAAAACACTTTTGTATTAGTCACATTACACTACAAAGAACATAAAGACTTCACAGTGGAACAGAAATCACAGTTTAAAGGCTGAACTACTTTTAAAAGGCAAGGTTTAAATCAGCTGATGTTGGTGTAAAAATGACAAATGGGGGAATCAAACCTAGACACAGTTAAGACAAGGGAAGAAGAGCATCTGGTTCAACAATCTGAAAGCAAATTATGATACATATGCAAGATTAGCTGTGGAGACAGAAGGGAAATATCAAAATAAAATGGTTATACTTGAAAATTGTTCAATTAAAATGACTTAAATTAAGAATGTTTTACTTTTGTTTGAGTAAATTCAACTTCAATTGACTTTTGCACTGCATACGGACTGAACCAGGACTGATCCAGGTCCAGAACCAGACCAGGACTGAGACCGAGACCAGACCGAGACCGAGACCGAGACCGAGACCAGAGAGACCGAGACCAGACCGAAACCAGACCAGAGACCAGACCGAGACCAGACCGAGACCGAGACCGAGACCGACCAGACCGAGACCAGACCGAGACCGAGACCGAGAGACCGAGAGACCAGACCGAGACCAGACCGAGACCGAGACCGAGACCGAGACCGAGACCGAGACCAGACCGAGACCAGACCGAGACCAGAGAGACCGAGACCGAGACCAGACCGAGACCAGATCGAGACCAGAGCGGACTCCGAGCTTTGACTCTGAGCTTCCGCAGGGTCCGAGCCAAAGCTTCGAGCTCCGGCCCTGTCATGGGCTCTGAGCCTCTGGTTCCGGTCTGGTCCGGGACCTGGATCAGTCCTGGTTCAGTTTGGCATCGCAGTTACGCAAGTCACGTAAACAGGAAACGGTCATTATCTGTTTTTTTGCCATTTTTCATTTAAACGCAGAATCAAAAACTGAAAAAACAAAACATTATCTTTTTTTTTTTCATTTTGGTTTTGGAGACAAATAATGAAGAAAACAGTTTTTTCATCTTCTTATTTTTGGTTTTATATTGAAAAACGACTGAACGAATGACACGGATTATTAAGGAAACAAGGAGGTCTTCATGGGGGAAAGAGTCAAGACTTTAATCTGTCTGTATTTTAACCCAATCTGACCAGAAAGAACCGACTTAGTTGGAACTATAAAAGTGAGCTGACATGTCCCTCTCAAATGAAACAGAAAGTTTCATTGTTAAGGTGCAAATGCAAAGAACAGCAAATAGTGTGGTCCAAAGCAAGAAAAATATCTGACCAAGGCTTTTTTGCCGAAAAGTTATTACAAATTAGTGTACATTTTTTCACTTTTAAATCCCCCTCAACTATCGTGACAGTCCCAAGCTAGATTAGTTATTCTTTTTTAGTCAGTTGCATCTTTTTGTTGAAAATCAGACACCTAAAAAACAACATGAACGCTCGTTTTGATCACAAGCTCCTGAAAAAGTGTTGCTTAAGTCCATTTTGTATTTATTTTTTCTTATTTAGCAGTGTTTGTTAATGTGTGCGTTGTGTCACCATGGTAGCTGCTGAAGATTCCACCATAGACATACACGCAGAACACCCCCAGCATGATGTACTGCAAAGTATGAACAGGTCTACACTACTGCTTTAGTCCTTAACCTAGACTAACCAAAAGGAGGAGGAAAAAGTGACTAAAATAAATGAACTGCAGGGGAGTCCATGTACAACAGTGTGAGAAACCTGGATACACAGTACACACTATAGTCTCCATTACCCACAATGCACCGCTCAGCAAACTGCATAGGACTTCACTGTATGGAGCCTTCCCCTCGAGGCAAACACAACTGCTCTTTTCAGCTTCACTCAGAAATCTCGCACATAAGTATATTATTAGTATATTACGATGTTGCCGGTAACAGCTCAGCATTTTGTCCAACAGGCATTTCTGCGGTTCATTTTTTTATGCATTCGTGAAAAGTGTTTAGTCTCAGGAGACGTGCCAAGTAACAAGACGCCGCGAGATTAATCACAATCAAAACTAAATCACAAGGCAAATTACAAAGACTGCAGTTTTTGAACCATCATACAGTAAATTCCTCCACAAACAACAACATCTCCAGTCTTTTTCTGCACAAAAACTACAACGTGTTAATAGTTTGCAGTGACATCATGCTGGGGGTGTACTACATGTATGTCTATGGTGGGATCTTACCACAGTGATACAATGCACACATTAACAAACACTGTTAAAAATGTTTTAAGATAGTCTGAAAACTCAAGAAAAATACAAACAAAATGGGAGGTCTATTCTAGGGGTGGGCGATATTTAAAATGTTTCTTTTGATTAATTCTGATTTTGCCGCTTCACTTATTTGCCTTCTCTGGGCTTGTCCCTGCTCGCTCAGCACAAGGAGCAGCTGCTTTTTTCAGCACTTATTTTTTATGCAAATCAACCATGCGGTTTTAAGATTCATTTCTGTAAAAGGTAAACAAATGAGCGCAAAGCTGCATTAAACACATTATTATTTCAAATGAGCTGATGTGGTTCTATAATAGTTATGGTTTATATGTTGTTAAGTTTAGTAATGTAAAGTTTATTTATACAGAAGATTTTAATTAATAATAATTCATTTGGTTTGCAGTAGATTGTGGGATAACTCACTTCCTCTGCTAAAGGAGCTCATGGTTCTGGTTATTGTTTGGTTAACAGAATTACTGCAAAGATGAGCTTGAGTTGAGTTGTTTTATTTTTGAATGAAAAGAAGGCCATATGTATTTTTTTCTTCCTTTATTTTACAGGTATTATTTTTGTATACAGGGATTTTTTATTAATGTCACAGAAGCACTTTGTTCCTACATGAACTGCTGACCTCTCCGCACTTCAATAAAAAAAAAAAGATCTTCTGGAATTTGGCATATTTGATTTTGCGGTAGTTTTTAGTGGAATTATTTTTCCTGTACAGATATGGAGATATATATCGTATATCGAGATGTGGCAAAACATATCAAGATATATTTTATGCTCCATATCGCCCAGCCCTAGTCTGTTCCTAAGTCTGTTCTTTCTGGTCAGATTGTGTTAAAAAAAGCTCTGATTAAAGTTTAACTCGAGTAACAGCTCTTCAGACAGAGTAGTGCTTTCTGTCAGCTTCACACTGCCTGGAAATGGTTGATAACATATTCAACAAGTGTCAATACAAACATTATTCTTGTATTTTTGCCCTCCTCTCTCTGTGCTTTCTGTAATGGTTTAGTCTCCCTGTTAGAAACCGCGTGAGCTCCGGCGTCGATTGCTTTTCCTGCTTTGCGATGCAGGCCAGTGCAGCTGGAGAATGTGACTAAACAGGAAAAATTGTGAGGAATTGTGGGAAGGCTCGGCGCAGATGGGAGGGGCTGAGACACGGAGAGCCTGTGTGAATTTCAAAGTAATGAAATAAAGATGTGTGAATACGCAGAGAGATCGATCAGGGAGAAAGCGGCTGACGCATAATAGAGCTGGATAATATAGTGGGGTTTGAAAAAGAAGAAAAGAGCTCATGTTCACTGTGAAAATGATATAAATCTGTATCTATTTCTACTGCCAGAGCTCGAAAGTAACTAAATACATGTACAGAAAATACCTATTCTGAATTAGGGATGTAACAACAACAAAAATATCATCATATCGTATCGTCAAAAGTCTCCCAATAATATCGTGGGCCATCACAATATATCAAATTACAAGTCTCTTTGCTTTAATCAATAGTTATGGTGACTTTAATGTCTTTCTTTGTGATTTTATAATGTTATTTCTTATTATGTAAAGCACTTTGAATTACATAACACCATCAAACATACAAGAAATGAATGAAAAGGAGCAGAAAGAAGAGTCAGTTTATGTTCTTTGTTCCCTTTTCCAGACAAAACATCAACACTGATCGTTACTTCAAAATCAGCACATTTCAATTCAGTCACAATTATTAATCAATTGCAAACAGAAATCTTCACTATTATGCACAACTTCTTAGTTTTCTTTTTCATACATACACATTGCACTGGATTTTATGTTTGTTTTTTTTTTTTTATCTCATGAGTGTTAGGGATGTAACAATAACCGAAATATCGTGATATGGTATCGTCAAAGTTCTCACAATAATATCGTGGACCATCACAATATATCGAATTTCAAGTCTCTTTGCTTAAATTAAGAGTTATGGTGCAGCAATAGACAAAGGGAACTACATAGACCATGATCCTTTGCGCCATTTCGGTGCAGACTACATGAAGAAATAACAGTTCTAAGCACTTTTAAGTCTTAGTTCTTTGGATTAAGTCTTGTCAAGGCATTTTAAGAAAAAGTAGCATATGCACAGTTTTGCCTCCACAAAATATCGCAATAAATATTGTACCGTGAGATGTATATCATGAAAATATTGTATTGAGAGATTTGGATATTGTTACATCTCTAATCATGACCCTCCCCACCATATTATATTGTCAGCTTTACCACGATATCACAATAAATATCGTACCGTGAGGTTTATACTGTGACGATATCGTATCGTGAGACTTGGATATCTTTACATCCCTAATCACTGTACTTGATTCTTTTATATCTTTGTCAAGGCATGTGGTATTCAGAGTACAGTTACTTTCCAAAATTGTAGAAATACATGATGGTACTTTATAGTGCAATTTTGGTTTCGAACTGCACGGTATTGCATTACAACAAAAATAAAGCTGCTTGTGGTTTTATGTCATGTTTTTCCACTATAATATAAAGTCACTCCTCCTTCAGAGCGCTATCAAAACAAAATCAGAATCATGCAAATGAAACAGCGGCACATCGCAACAGTTTTGTCAAATTGCTGTGTGCAGTTTTGTGTCATGTTCTTGTATTTATGGAGAATTGGAGTCGTGTGGGAGCGTGGGTGACGTAGGTTTGTGGATTGAGCATTGCACAGAATCTTACAGCTAACAGGAAAGAGGGTTCGAATGAGGCTCAGGAGAGATCAAGAAATTACTCAAGCATACATGGATGACATTCAAAACCTCTTCAGGCATGTTTTTAATGAGGAATAACGTTATAACATGGTAAACAGTCAGGCCGGGTATCATTAAGAAGTTGCCGATGCAGATACGATACATACCTCAATACAGTGAGCTTTTTCGATTAGACACGATTTGATATGATATATTTCAAAACGATTCAATGATTCAATAAAAAATAAAGGCTGTGATACTAAAAGTCTTTGTTAAATCATGTCTTGTTCAAAGTTCATATGAAACAAACATTTTAATAATCAAAATAGTAAAAATGTCAAATGTGTCGCATAAATGAGTTTCCTTCCTCTAAACAAGCAACAAAACTGTCACTCTGTAACAAAATAATTTAGTAAAATATACCAAAAAGATACTCTTGCCAAGATATCGATACAGCAGCCCAGGGAAAGAAGAAATTCAATTAGTCAACTGGACAAAAGTTTATTATGGTCGAATATGTTTCGCTGCTCATTCAAGCTGCTTCTTCAGTTCTGGTCAGATGCTGGTGGACACTTTCTTATATCTGCCTGAAGGGAGGAGCTAACTACAATGAAACTACTCTGAAACTAACACACCTACTTGTTTACAGTTTTGTTTGTTAGTTAGGCCTACTGAAATGCACTGAGTGTGGGGTCATATTAGCAGAATCATTCAGGGCCATAATGGAGCTTTCACACCTGTAAACCTGACCTGGCTACAGTTAATGTTCCCTTGTTTGTTTTGATTTAGGTTTGAGGATGGAGTTATAAATCAGAGATAGATGGTGTCTGAGTCCCCCATTTCTGTTCTATTCTTAACAAAAATAGCTTGTTTAACTCCCCTCTCGAACCATTTCCTTTCTATGGCTCAAATCTGTACCTCACTGTCCTCAAACGCGTGTCCCGAGGCTTTTAATTGGAGATGTACAGCAGACTGAGGTCCTGTGTTGTTCTCTCGTCTGTGTTGGTTCATCCTCTTGTAAAGTGTCTGTTTTGTTTCTCCAGTGTAGCGTTCACTGCAGTCTTCACTACACTGAATCGAGTAGACCACATTGCTTTGTTTGTGACTCGGTTTGTGGCCACAATATCAATAATGTATCAGCACATTAAGCTATACGATATATTGATATTTTAATATTTTTACACACCATTAGTAGGCAGACAACAGTTTTGCATAACACCACCTCTCTTACAAATGACACCGACTATTAGTAAATGCTGTAAAATTATTATATGTGATGTAAATTTACCCGAAGAAGACGAAACTGCTGTTGAAATATGTTGCTATAATGCAGATTTCACATATTTTTTTTTACCACAGCTCTTCTAATATTCTTTGCTTATCTGTGCTACACCCCGAGCAACCCCATAAACCAGTTTAACATCAGAAACCGACTTATCCATAGGCGTATAGTGTTGTACCAGGCGCTGTGTCCAATCACTATAATGCGGACATTTGTTTCAGTCGGGCGGTTACGTCTACAAACACATTCTCATGAAGCTTGCGCAGTTTGACCGTAACTGTAACGGCGAGACTTGTGTTAAAGCCTCCATGCGTTTCATAAGCAAACATGGTACGCATAATGTACTTACACACACTCCGAAACAGATTTTATACGTGGATTTACATGAAGTACTGTTTATAGATTTGACAGACCTCAACCTTTACCTAGATATTTAAAAAAAAAGACCTTATTAAGTCATTTTCTGATCTGTTATAATGTTGTTTCCTCATTAAAAACAGACCTGGAGTTGTGTTTTGTTTCATTCACATGTTTAAAACACAAATCCTGCATATTTAGGCTGAGTTCTTCTCTCAAACGGAAAACACTCTGTTCCACCTTGTGACGTCATGTGGTAATACAGGGTTAGGGTGCTCCACTGTGTTTTTAAAACCCACTCCATACACCTTCACTAGAATCATTTGGATGATTTCAGCTCTAGAATTACAAATCTCTATTGAACTAAAGGTAAAAAGTGGCTATTCATTAAAAAAAGAAGCTACCACTACATGACATCACAAGGTGTAAGAGAGAATTTTAAGCTTTGGAGATGCACTAATAAAGGATGACTGGAACTAGGGGTGTGCAAAAATATTAAAATATTGATTTATCCTATCGTTTAATGTGATGATACAGTATTGATATCATGGACTGCTATATTGTTTAGTGTGTTTTACTAAATTATTTTGTTAAAGTGCTACAATTTTATAGTTTCTTCAGAGGAAGGAAACTTGGTTATGCAACACATTTGACATTTTCACAGTTTTCATGAGTAAAATGGGTGTAATTCATATTAACTTTGCACAAGAAGTGGTTTAACAAAGACTTTAAGTGTCACAGCCATGATTTAGCCTTTATTTTTTATTGACCCATATGGAATTGATTTGAAATATATCGTATCGAATCAAAATATGTATCGTATCAGCAATTTCTTAAATGATACAAAACAAAACGCCAGGTGTGTTTTTGATTTAAGGAAAGTCTAACTTGGCTTAAATCTCACAAGAGTCCATTCTGCATCATTTCTTTCTATTGGACAGAAAGTTAAATAAAATAAATAATAAATAATGAACGGGGAAATAAACATGTGTGGCTGCACAGTACTGTATATTGCAATCAAATCAAAGAACATACTGTGTATATAAATAGACATAGCTAATCTGCTTAGTGTGCCTGCAGTTTCAACCTCTACAAACATGTTCTGACATTTTTTTTTATCAGTTTATGAGTTCATATTTCAGTCTTTGGTCAAATGTTAACACTCCTGGAGTTATTTATAATGTATGTTTCAAACAGAATCTTAAATCATAAATCACAAATCATAATTCCAGTAGTTTTTGTATGCAGCCCTAAAACCAGGTCTTAAAAAAGTTACTTACAATAACAGAGATGGTACAAGATCTTGTGCCATCTTGAACACAAGAGAAAAATTATCTTGTGTTAACATTTATATTGGGAAAAAAGGGTTACATGTTGGTCTCTCTTACAGTTCTGAAAAGCTGTCCTAAGATAAAGACTGAACTGTGAAATGTTCATATTAGGAATTATGTTTTGCCTTGTCTCGTTCTTCTGGACCCAACCTCGTATCTCGTCTTGTCTTGTAGTAATTTTATCCCATTCGTATCCAATAAAAATGGGAGGAAAAAATGCCAAGACAAATATTGTGGTACCATAAATACCATATTATTATACCTAATACACTGTAAAAAATAAATGCATTGAAGATTGCAGGAGGTTCAGGACAGAGCGAGGACTAGACCTGCTCACCGTGCAGATGGAAAACTTTGACACATGGAAAAATCCAGGAACAACCATTAAAAGCGGAGCTATTAAACCAACAAAGTCCTCCTCGTTATAACTGTCAGTCATCTTCTGTAGTGTTGCCAACTATAACACAACATCCATAATGTCTACGCCTGTTTGAAATGAGTCACTGGTGAACATGTACAGTAACTCATGTTTGTAGAAAGTTTACACTGAAGTGACGAGGAGTAACATGTCAACAAATGTCCACATGTACAGGAAGTGGAGGGCTGTCACTTCCTGTATCCTTTCAAATTAAAAGACATCAGCAAATAACTCCAAGGCTTTTCCTGCTGAGTAAGGGGTTTCCTGTCCATTAAATTAGGTCACCAGCAATGACAGGATATTTGTTACACACCAGGTCATTTTGTGAAGGACGTGAGCAGTTTATATTTGTACACTGGTATGGTGCAGGTTTAGACCTGGCTTAGACCTGGTTTAGACCTGGTTTAGACCTGGTTTAGACCTGGCTTAGACCTGGTTTAGACCTGGTTTAGACCTGGTTTAGACCTGGCTTAGACCTGGCTTAGACCTGGCTTAGACCTGGTTTAGACCTGGTTTAGACCTGGTTTAGACCTGGTTTAGACCTGGTTTGGTGAAGATGTGGTACAGATGTAGCCCTGGTTTGGTGCAGTTACAGTCCTGGTTTGGTCCAGTTTTAGTCCAATTTTAGTCCAGTTTTAGTCCAGTTTTGGCCCGGTTTTGGCCCGGTTTTGGCCCAGTTTTGCCCAGTTTTGGCCCGTTTTGGCCCAGTTTTAGTCCAGTTTTGGCCCAGTTTTAGTCCAGGTTTAGTCCAGGTTTAGTCCAGTTTTAGTCCAGGTTTAGTCCAGGTTTAGTCCAGGTTTAGTCCAGGTTTAGTCCAGTTTTGGCCCAGTTTTGGCCCAGGGCCCAGTTTTGGCCCAGTTTAAGTCCAGTTTTAGCCCAGGTTTAGCCCAGTTTTACTCCAGTTTTCATCCAGTTTTTGTCCTGCTTTAGTCCTGCTTTAGTCCTGCTTTAGTCCTGGTTTGGTGCCAGTGTAGACCTGGTTCAGTCCTGGTTTAGCGCTGGATTCGCCCTGGGTTAGTCCTGGTTTAGCCTTGCTTTAGTCCTGCTTTAGTCCTAGTTAGATTATTCCTATTGTAGTCCAGGTTTAGTTCCATAGCGTGATTTTTCAGTCTTAAATTAATCAAAATTGACAAATTAAAAGGAATTGAAGAAGGGATTAACCCAGAACTAAACCAGGTTTTAACCAAACAGTCCACAGTTTGAGAAATTTCAACAGCGACCTTGAAACTGTGCAGCAGAAACAGACAAAGATGCCAAAAATGTTTCACTTCACAATCACAAAACAAAACAAAAAACCCAAGAACAAGAAAAAGTTGCAAAAATACAAGTTTGAGAGTGAAACAAAATGATCTAAGATGTAACCGTTTTCAATGAGAGAAAGTCCAAAAGGCGACATTGTAAATTTAAATGAGGAGTTTTGTATTGATCTAATAATAATTGGCCGTTTTGACATTTTGAACATTGTCTACGGTCTTTTGGTGAAGGTCAGTGCCAGGGCTGTGTTCTGCCTGGTCACACTCTCTCACAACACAATTGTTGTTTCCTCTCAGTTTTCCTCCAAATAATCCATCTAAAATTGGGCACAAAAAGACTCCAGGAAATGTTAAATCAAATATTATGTAGCCCAGTCAAAGAACAATACACATTTACGGCAGTTATGGAGTCAAAACAAAAACTGAAGTTGGGTTTCTTGCCAAGTTCTGTCCCGTGTTGACAATCCAAGTCTGTGACCGAATGTCCACCCTAGTCCCTAACACCTCATTCACTACGTCCTGCACTATTTAGAGCCCTCTACAGTACAGAGAGATTTGGCCACTCAGCTCACTACTTTTGGGTCAAGTGACTTTGCCGTCTGGGTGAAAAAAACATTCACCTAAACTCCGATAAAGCTTGATTTTTGTCGTAAATAAGTAATCAGATCAGACTGCCACAAGTATTCATGGACTAATAATAACCATACAAGTTTTTTTCACACTGAATCTCACACACTTTATTCCTTTATTCCTTTGTTAGACAGTCATCTTGACACCAGTTCATCTTCATAAATACAGCATGAGGACATAAACAAATCGGTAACAGTACAACAAACTACTACAGCACAAACAAAGTATCATAATTCATGTATCTGCCCGGAGTTAAACACTTAAACTTCTTTATAAAATGGAAGAAAGTGGTGCACAGTTTTAAGTCTTCTGTACAATTATTCCACAGCTCCACCCCTTTAACTGATATACAAAATTTCATAATGTTTGTTCAGATTTTCTTTTTGGTAAACATGGCCGTACCTCTGAGCTCATATTGGCTATTTAGGATTTTGAAAATGTTCTGTAATGATTCTGACAAGAGATTGTTGTTTACTTTGAACATCATTTTCAAAGTATAATGGTTAATTTAAGAGTGTTTTATTCAGAATCATGTATCAGCAGTGCCATAAACCAGCACTTTCACTGAGCCGAGTTGTGTCCAGTTAAACCCCTGTCGTTAAATGCTGTTGTTTTCCCAACTTTAGCAACTCATTGTGGTCTATATTGAATGGTCTAGTGAGCATTAGAGGTGTGCAAAAATATCGAAAGATCTACAGATTGTATCGTTTAATGTGATGATACAGTATCGATGTTGTGGGCGGCTGTATTTTTTGGTATATTTTATTAAATTATTTTGTTACAGCGCTACAGTTTTGTTGCTTGTTCAGACACATTTGACATTTTTACTGTTTTCATGATTAAAATGGGCGTGTTTCATATTCACTTTGCACAAGAGGAGGTTTAACAAAGACTTTTAGTGTCACAGCCATGATATTTTTTATTAAACCGTAACGAATCAATTTGAAATATGTCATATCGTGCACTGTATCGAGATGTGTATCTTATCAGCAACTTGTTAATAATACTCAGCCCTAGTGACCATTGATGCGCACTACCTTCAAGGTGCATTGTGGATTACATTTTCAATACTTCTTGATAGAGACATGGATATCCAATCAACCTTGTGACTGCATACTGGGTCCAAAGACAAAACACATGCCTGAAGAAGGGCTTGACCCGGAACGTCACATTGTGGTGTCATTAAAATACAAATTTAAGAGCTGCAGTGTGGATCCCTTTTGTCTTTTGCACTACTTTTTCACTCACTGGACATTCAGACACTCCTAAAAATTGCGTGATAATGTGGACATTCGGACACAGCCCAAGTCTCAACAGTGAGTTTTGAGTCAAATCTGTCTAATTCATTTTAACTGTATTTAGTTCATGATTCTTGAAGCTTGAATGTTTTGTTGAAAATAAAATTTGAAGGTTAAATAGATACAAGCTACAAGAAACTAGGCGGCGTTTGAGATAAAAGCAAGGACACTTCATGAGCTGAATACTGAACCAGAGGGGGGGAAAAAATCTAATCACAAGGCTTTATTTCTGTTCCTTATTCACACAGTCAAATAAGCTATTGGCAGTATTAAAGCTTCACTGTGTAACTTTTTTGTTCTGTCTCCACGGAGATGACGCCACCGGCCGGACCAAGTTACAGGTCAGGTCTGTGCAGAGGCGACCCCACTCACACTAAGAAAGCAAGTATTTTTGAGAAATATCTGTAACAAAAAGTGCAGGAGAGGTTTTCTATAGAACATTCCAGGCAAAGCGATCGCCATGGAGACAAGCAAGCGGCAGAAACTCCACCAGAAAAGTTACACAGTGCACCTTTAACCACTTAAAGCCTTAATGTGTGAAGTTATTCCACTAAAAAAGATTCATATTTCTATAGTTTGTTTCTGTAAACTATTTCTTCTGACTCAATTTTATAGTCTGACTCACATCCTTGTGTTTTTCCATACAATCCTCTGGTACCTTCCCTGCATCCTGGCATTGTTTAGCAGTATTTCCGCACCTAAACAGACTACACACTCACACACACACACACGCACGGACACACACACACTCAAGCTCTTAAATGATTTACACAGGATCCAGTGGCCGGGCTCAGATTGCAGTGAAGTGATGCCTCCAGTGGGATGGTTCACGTTTCTTCGTCTATTCTCTCGACAAACGCCACAAGTGAGTCACAAACCGCTCAAAGAAAAGAGAATAACAAATACAGCAGATACAAGAGACGAGACGACGCAGGGCTTGGCTTTGGTTCAGAGCAATAAACGGCAACACTGTAAAATAAAATTAATTAAAGGTTCTATATTACACAAAATGAGCTTTAAGTCTTGTTATAATGTTGTTAACTCCACAAAAACACACCTGGAGTTGTGTTGTTGTTTCATTCACACGTTTGAGTAATCCTGGTTTATTAGTCTACTTTTCCTCAAAAGTAGACCTCAAAATGCTCTGTTCCACCTTGTGATGTCATGTAGTGTAAGCAAATTAATTGAATTTTGATCGCCATTTCGATATGTGAGTCAAGAAATCTTCAAACTCATACAATCGAGTTGAAAAGATTTGTTTATTTAATAATACTGATTATACTTTAAACATGAAATTGCTATTTTATTCATTTTATGTTTTAAACATCGCAAAACTGCTCTAAGAATCATATTTGTAGCCTGAATTTATTGTCAATTTGAAAGTTTTGCGTAAATTATCAATAACAACTTTTTTTGAGAGAGAGAAAAGCTGAATAAACGCATTTGCTGTAGAGAAGCAAAGACTAAGATATCGTAACATAAGAAGTTTTGTTTGCTAAAAAACAATAAAAAGCCCAGACTTTACTTAACCATATTAAAAATATTATTGATAGAAGACGAGGAGACATGGTCCACGCGGCATGGTTTAGTCCTGTTAAATCCCGTTTTAGACCTGGTTTTAGACCTGGTTTAGTCCTGGTTTAGACCTAGTTTAGACCTGGTTTAGACCTGGTTTAGACCTAGTTTAGACCTAGTTTAGACCTGGTTTAGACCTGGTTTTAGACCTGGTTTAGACCTAGTTTAGACCTAGTTTACACCTGGTATAGACCTGGATTAGACCTGGATTAGACCTGGTTTTAGACCTGGATTAGACCTGGTTTTAGACCTGGTTTAGTCCTGGTTTAGACCTAGTTTACACCTGGTATAGACCTGGATTAGACCTGGATTTAGACCTGGTTTTAGACCTGGTTTAGTGTCCAGCAATGAGTGGAATTACGGAAAAAAAAAAAGGGGGGAGGGATATAGCCAAAATGTAAAAACAGGAAAATACTGCCGTGTAATCCACTTATTTCAACAAAGTAACTGTAATCTAATTACCACTCACTGAAACAGTAACTGTAACTGAATACAGTTCCTCATAATTTGTACTCTGATTATGTAACTCCGGTAAATGTAATCTGTTACTCCCCAACACTGTTGATATCTGATCCATTTCTGAGCCTGCGACAGTGACCATCTCCTGCTCCGAGTTTGTTATTATTAAAAGTAAAAGCTGAACCCGTCCCCCACTGACCATCTGTCAATCACAATAATCAATCTGTCTCAGGGGAAAAACCTGCACCTCATTGACCTGAACACTTCTTTAAAAGCTTGTTTAACAAAGCTGTGGTCCAGATGGAGTCCAAAACATGTTCAAATAAAGACAATGAGCAAAGCAAATGATATTTTCAACACAAAACACAACGTTAAATGAGCTTTAAGAGCAAAAGCTTTTAATGAAATATCAATAAAAGCTCTGGTTTAGTTTGAGTTTTAAGTTCCAGAGATGGTCAGTACTCAATTACATTTATTTGAGTAATTGTAAATGAGTAATGAGAACTTTTCCATCTGTATACTTTTACTCCAGAACTCAACAGAACTCTCACTTGTTTTTGTTTACTCTTCCCTCTGTGTGTAAATCTACAAGTGACAAAAGCTTTACGTTGATTTGAACATTTGTGTTTCTTATTCCGCTCCAGTGGTCGTTTTTTTTTTTCTAATTTTTGCATCAATCATTTGCAAATACCAGATTTTGTGCATTAGTTAAAGTTTTGCTCATCCAGTTACATTAACTTCAAATTATAAATCAGATGGTACAGTTAGTCTTACTTGAGTAGTACGTTTCCCAAATACTTTTTTAGTCTTGAGTAATTTCTTCTTCTTCACTATTTTGTACTTCCTCCTCCTCTCTCCTTTCCTCCTTCCTCCTCCTCATCTCTCTTCTTCTTCTTTCTCTTCTCTCTCCTCCTCTCCTTCTCCTCTCTCTCCTCTTCTTCTCCCCTCCTCCTTTCTCCTCTTTCTTCTTTCTCTCTCCTCCTCTCTTCCACCTCTCTTTTTTCTCTCCTTTTCTCTCCTCCTCTTCTCTCTCTCCTCCTCTCCTCATCTCTGTCTCCCTCTCTCTCTTCTCCTCCCCCTCCTCTCTCGCCCTTCTTCTCCTCCTCTCTCTTTCTCCTCTCCTCCTCTCTCCTTCTCATTTGCTCTCTCTCCCTCCTCTTTCTCCTCATTTCTCTTTTTCCTCTCCTCCTTCCCACCTCTCCTCTCCTCCTTTTCTCTCTTTTCTTTCTCCTCTCCCTCCTCCTCTCTCTCCTCGTCTCTCCTCCTCGTCTCTGTCTACCTTCTCCTCTCCTTCCTCCTCCGTCCTTCCTTTTCTCTCTCCTCCTCTCTCCTCTTCCTCCTCTCTTTACTTTCCTCTTCCCTCTCCTCTCTCCTCCTCCCTCTCCTCCTTTTCTCTCTTTCTTTCTCCTCTCCCTCCTCCTCTCTCCTCGTCTCTCCTCCTCGTCTCTGTCTACCTTCTCCTCTCTCTTCCTCCTCCGTCCTCCTTTTCTCTCTCCTCCTCTCTCCTCTTCCTCCTCTCCTCCTCTCTTTACTTTCCTCTTCCCTCTCCTTCTCTCCTTCTCCTCCTCTCTCTTCTCTCCCCCTCCTCTTTCTCCTCATTTCTCTTTCTCCTCTCCTCTCCTCTCCTCCTTCCACCTCTCTTTTTCTCTCCTTTCTCTCCTCCTCTTCTCTCTCTCCTCCTCTCTGTCTCCCTCTCTCTCTTCTCCTCCCCCTCCTCTCTCGCCCTTCTTCTCCTCCTCTCTCTCTCTCCTCCTCTTCTCTCTCCTCTCCTCCTCTCTCCTTCTCATTTGCTCTCTCTCCCTCCTCTTTCTCCTCATTTCTCTTTTTCCTCTCCTCCTTCCACCTCTCTCCTCATCCTCTCTCCTTTTTCTCTTCTTTTCTCTCCTCCTCCCTCTCCTCCTTTTCTCTCTTTTCTTTCTCCTCTCCCTCCTCCTCGTCTGTCTCCCTTCTCCTCTCCTTCCTCCTCCGTCCTTCCTTTTCTCTCTTTCCTCTCTCCTCTTCTCTCTCTTCCTCTCCTCCCCCCTCCACTCTTTCTCCTCCTTCTTCCTCTCTTCCTCTCTCTCTTCCCCTCCTCTTCTCTCCTTCTCATCATCTCTCCCTCCTCTGTTAAGTTCTTGGCCCTTACATTGTAAAATATACTAAATAAACATGGAAATAAATCATGGAAATGTTAAAACCATTTCAGACAATAGACTAAAAATAAAAAAGTCGTATTACGTAACTTTTGACTATTGACACAGCGAATAATCAGCAAATAATTAGATGAAAACCCATTAGTTTACATCAACCCTATACAACAAAACACCAAATGCGAGTGTGAGTGACATCTGCTGCTCCAGACCCAGCCTCCCATTGTCCCGCGAGGCGTTCAAAGACTGAAGAAGAGCTGGGATTATTCTGTGACACGCTGCCGCCCTTTTGTTTCGCCGTCGCTCTGGGGGCCTATAGCATTACACCCATCTTTATGATTACAGCGTCTCCGGACCAAAAAGACGGACTCGGAACACCGCCCCCGGATTCACAAAGGCCCAAAATAACACACTGACACACCGGCCTATCATTACAGCACGACGCTATGAATAGGCCGAAATACGCGCGCTTAAATTACCGCGAGGTCAAATAAGTGCGAATCGAGGAGGTACGCCGAAAATGTCCAAGATTAAAAAAGGAAGCACATGTAACCTGAGCTCTTACGGTTTTGAAAAAAGATACTAAAAACAAAACGGAAATGCTGAAACAAACAGATTTTACTCACTTTAAATCTCCTATATTACACAAAAAATTGACTATTGTGAGCTTCAAATCATGTTAAAATTTTGTTACCTGGAGTTAAGTCTGTGCAATTAATTGAATTTTTGATAACGATTTCAATTTGTGTGTCAAACGAGCTCCAAGCTCATATAAACGAGTTGAAACATAAAGGTTAAAGATTATTTTGGGACATTTTTTATATAAATAAGGATAATTATTTTACTTTTTAAGTGTAGAGATTGTAGAACAGCTGGATTTATAGTTTATTTTGGATACATTTACAATTTCCTATGCCTTATTTCATGTTCAAAGTATATGTTATTCTTATTTTGTTGTTTTATACTTTGCAAAACTGCTCTAACGTTCATATTTGTGGCCTGAATTTATTTTCAATTTGACAGTTTTGTGTAAATTATCAGTCAAAGTGAGTTTTTTTTAGATAGAAATGCTGAATAAATGCATCATGTAACAAAAAAAATAATCGTTTAAATTAGGGACGGGCATTCGATGAAATGTTCTTAATCGATCGTCGGAAGAATTAACAATCGATTATCGATTAATCATTAACGTTTTTATATTCAAATAATCATCATTATTATTACTATCTGCACTACTAATCTGCATAAATAAATTCAACTTTACGACATATAAACCGTAACGACTCTAGAGCCACATCAGCTGTTTGACATTATAATGTTTTTAATTCAGTTTTGTGCAACTCTCACAGAAACGAAACTTAAAACTGCATCGCTAATTTGCATAAACTAAGCGAAGATAAAACTACAGCTCTTGTGTCGCTGATGCGGTTCAACTTCTGTCGGATTAAAAGACATGACTCAGGTGAATACAGGTTAGTGTGACCATATTTGCATTTGTCAAAACCAGGAAACTGTACGGGAGGTGAGAGATGGTTCCTCGTCATCGACATTGCGCGACTCTCACCTGGTAAAGCTTTTTCCCACTGGACACCGAAACATATGTGCTGCTTTGTACACTGTGCACATGGACTCACACTTGTCCCGAACGCAACGGAAAGCGTGGAATTTCTTGTACAAATCATCGTTAAATACACATTTGTGCTTCGACACGTTGCAGACTGACCCACTGTTTGTGTCTCGCTCCTTCTGATGCAGAGAGACACATGTACAGACCCTGTTTGGTCACGCTACACACAGCAACCTACAATCGGTTTGTCGATTAAAATGAACGTAATCGATGAAATTTTTAATGATCAATTATCGATTAATCGACTAATCATGCCCATCCCTAATCGTGATAATGATTTTTTCCATAATCGATCAGCTTTACCTGGAGTTGTGTTTTGTTTCATTCGCACATGTTTGAGGAATCCTTTATTATTTATATATATATTTTATAAAATGGCGAAATGGCGCCGACAAACAGCAAAGTGAAATCCAGGGAAAACATTTGTATCACTTTATAATGACGTCCAGACTGAAGACAGGTTTGGGAGTCTTTAAAAACGAGGCCGACATAAAAGACTCACTTAGTTCAATCAATACGTTTGTTTCAACTGTGGAGCATCACCTTTAATGTGAACGCTCCATCCATCACAAAGAAACACACAGAGAAACACTGCAAATGTGATTGTAATGGAGCAGAGGACGAAGAGACGTGAGGAACGAGCTCAGCTTCAGCCAAAACCAAATGGGATTTAGTGTGGAAGAAAAGAGAGAGAGAGAGAAAAGGGAGAGAGGAAGAGGGGAAGAGGGAGGGACAGGGGAGAGAGAGAAATGAGAGGGAAGAGAGAAAAGAAAGAGGTGAGGAGGAGAAGGGGAGAGAGAGATGTTGTGAAAAGAGACGACAAGATAACGTGAAAGAAAGGGATAGAGATTTTTTTTAAATGGGAGGGAGTAAATAAAGGAAAGACTGTGGTGAGACGGATAGATGCAGACAGGAGAGGAGAGAGAGAAAGGGAGAGAATGAATGAAAAGAGTGAGAGTGAGGAGGAGAGGAAGAAGAGAAGAACAGAGAAAGTGGAAAGAGAGAGAGAGAGAGGGAGAGGGGGGAGAAAGAGAGAGAGAGCTGAAGTTAATGAACAGAGAGAAAGAGAGAGACTTAGAGAGAGAAAGAGATAGAGAGAAAGAGTGGGAGTTAATTAAGAGAGAAAGAGAAAGAAAGAGAGAGAGAAAGAGAGAGCAAGAGAAGAGTGAGAGAGGGAAGGACATGGGAAAGAGTGAGGAGGAGAGAAAGGAGAGAACAATGAGAGGGGGAGAGACAGAGAGAGAGAAAGAGAAAAAGAGGGAGAAAAGGGAGAGAAGCAGAGAAGAACAGAAAAAGTGAAGAGAGAGAGAAAGAGAGAGGAGGCAGAAAGAGAGAGAGAGGAAGTTAATGAAGAGAGAGGGAAGGGGAGAGAGAGAGAGGAGGAAAGAAGAGAGCCAAGACTGGGGCAAGACCGAGACAGAAGAGAGAGATGAGAGAAGCAAGAAAGAGACAGAAGAGGAGAGAGAGACAGAGAGAGCATGAAGGAGAAGAGTGAGAGTTGAGGAGGAGAGAAAGAAGCGAAGACCGGAGAAAGAGAAAGGGGTGAGACAGAGACTGGAGGGCGCGAGAAAGAAGCGGAAGAGACGTTAGAAATTTGCGATAAAAGAGATAAAAAGAGGGGAGAAAAAGAGCCAAACCGAGAGAGAGAAAGAGAGAGAGAGAGAGAGAGAGGGAGAGCTGATTAAACATGTCATTAAAACTATTGGTTGAGTCCAGACGCATAAATAAAAGTCCCACAGTGTCGGTAAAACAAACGGAGCAGCAGGAGTTACCGGGGTCATTACAGCCAATAACAGAGCCAAGTTTTAATATCCACTTCCTTATTAGATTTGGTGAGACAGTGAGAAAATGCTCCACGCTGAAGCTTTAATTTAACTCCGTGTGTGTTTCTGAGACAACGACATTACAACACAGATCGGGACGCGGCGTAACATCGACTCTTTAAAGCTCAAATGTGGACAGTAAACGAGGAAAACGGTTATTATGACAACACTGGATGATCCTAAAGTTAGAAAACTACAGAAGAGGAGAGTCATTTAAACAACAAAACAAAGATACAGCAGCTCAAGCGAATCCAAAAAGCTACACAATAAAGTCTAAAATGATCTGAACAAACATAACTGTGGTGTCGATGTTATCTGGATTTCAGGGTCGGGTGTCGGGCACAGTCTGAGCCAACTCAACGTTCAGTACTGGGGTTTATTGTATGGATGTTATGGCTTTGTCTGGAATGTTTCACAGTCTGGCATCTTCATGGAGACCAAACTAGACCAAGTTACAGGTCAGATCAGTCAGAACACCTGTTTTCTAGCAATTTTTTGAGCTATAAAACCACTTGTAATTGAATAAATGTCAAGTACAGCTGTTTAAAGTCACACTGTGGAATATTCCAGGTAGAGCAATGACTGAAATCAGCTGGAAAGTCCTGAGTATTTCATATCATACATATTTCATGTAGTTAAGACCTTCCTAAAAGTGACTCTGAATGATTTTAGAACAAATTCTGTAGCGTTTCTTGTGTTGCACTGTTTACAAATGATGTTCATGATAAGCAAGTCAGGAAATAATTCATATTTCTTCCCAAATCAACAGTTACAGATGCTACAGGACATGGGGAAAAAGAAAAAAATTTTTAACATACGATAAAATACAAATAACTATTACGTTTATAATAGGAAAAAGTACAATTTCTTAGATTCTGTAGTATCTTCACAATATCACAATAATATCGTCTTGTGAATTGAATATCGGAATTGTGTCATATCGTGTGATTTACATCTCTACTTATACATACACATAAAAAAGAGCGACAAATCTATATAAACGACTGAGAAACTGAGAAGGATTTTTTGACAATCAAACAATCGAAGCACCAAACTATTACTTAATTCAGGTAAATGAAGTTTTATATTTTGTTGTGAATGTTACGAGAAATTTGGAGAGGAAATTTCTTCCGCATTTGAGAGACACGTGCTGCAAATTAGCATCTGTTTTTGGATTGATTGTTTCATTAATTTTTATTTCGAGCTCTGTTGCTCTTTATTCCAGACCCTTTTGGATTTGACCAGAATGTAGAAAGGACTGGTTGGTCCGGCGACTGAAACGAAGGACCTCAGTCAGGATGTTTTTCAGCATCCATGATATTTTTTTTTCCTTTATTTTTCCGATATAGACGGCCCATGCGTGTCCATGATTGGCTAATCCACCTGTCAATCACTCGAACTGAAAACGAGGCGATGACCAGACCCACATCTTTGTAAAGAGAAATTTAACTGAATAAGTACACAAATTGGTTAAAACAGGTATAAAAAAATGGACTCAACCAGGACAAATAAAAACAAGGCGATGAAAAGTCTCACATCTTTGTAAAGAATTAAAGAACTGAACTGAAGAAGTGTGAATTCTGGATCCCAGCTAAGACAGTATGCTGATTATTTGTATTTTTGTATAATTCTATGTTTATATTTAATGAATATTGCCTCATGAATAACATAAACATCATTAATACAGACATTTACACATTTATGTTCACCCAAATTCTCAATCAAAAATTTACGAATCCACCTCAAACCCGCTCTGTCCCATTGACTCGTCCGTCTAATCAAACATGGACAGCTCCGTCTTGTCTCCTGTCTGACTGCACCTGTCACAGACCCTCTTCCTCCACCCTCAGGAGTCTCATTTCAATAATCAATAATTAAAAACCCGCTCCGGCATTTCTCCAGCTCCACACGTGTGCTCCTATTGGCCGCGCCGAACCCTCGTATACCCCCAACGCCATACCACCACTACCCCAACAGCCCCTCCCCCACTGCCCCTCCACCCTTTGAACAGCCCGGGACACTCCATTGGTGCACAGGCATTCATTTTTAAAGCTCCCCGTCAATGGATTATAAAACAGGAGGCTAAGCTGCGGACGGTAACAATACAACCGGACTGAGAAGGGAGAAGAGAGGGCGGAAAACTCCATCATGACGACCTTTTTCGGACCAGAGACGACCACTGACTGCACTGACGAAATATCTGGAAACGGGGTCAAAAATAAATTAATTAAATGCGAAAATATACAGGTCTCGTGTAGGACTTGAAAGGGACTAAACCGGGTCTTAGCCAGCACAAGATATCAGACCAGACCAGGACTACACTCTGATAAAAAAGACAAAAGTGAAAGCAAAAGTTAATACAACGCAAACAAGTGAATAAAAACAAGTAAACCAGACAATATCCGGTACTAGATCCCAGACAGAACCAGGACTAAACCAGGTCTAGAGTAGTCTAGACTGGGAATGCAAATGGGTTAAAACCTTAATCAAAACGGGTGCAAGTCAGGACTAAACAAGGACTATACCAGGTCTAAGCCAGGTCTAAACCAGGACTGAACTGGGACTAAACCAGGTCTAAACCAGGAGTGAACCATGTTTAAACTAGGACTAAACCAGGACTAAACCAGGTCTAAAGCAGGTCTAAACCAAGTCTAACCCAGGATTGAACTGGGACTAAACCAGGTCAAAACCAGGTCTGAACCAGGTCTGAACCAGGTCTAAACCAGGTCTAAACCAGGTCTAAACCAGGTCTAAACCAGGTCTAAACCAAGTCTAAACCAGGATTGAACTGGGACTAAACCAGGTCAAAACCAGGTCTGAACCAGGTCTGAACCAGGTCTAAACCAGGTCTAAACCAGGTCTAAACCAGGTCTAAACCAGGTCTAAACCAGGACTATGATGTCAGCCTTTTCTAAACCAAAGACTAGCACCGACTGGATGCAGAAAATATTTGAAAACAAAACAATAAATAGGAAAATACACTATTACATAATATATAAAAGGAACTAAACCAGGTCTTAGTCAGGACTTGGTCACAGCACAATATATCAGACCAAACCAGGACTACACCCTGATTAAAAAAAAGACAAAATTGAATAGAACATTTTAATATGTGTTGGCAATTGAATAAAAGGAGATCTAATATAGGATTTGAGAGGATTAAACCAAAGATCCCAAACAAAACCAGGACTAAACCAAGACTTATGAAATCAAATTTGTTAAAACTGGTACAAAACATGACTAAGACCAGAACTCGACCAGGACTCGACCAGGATTCAATCAGGATTCAATCAGGACTCAACCAGGACTCAACCAGGACTCAACCAGGACTCAACCAGGACAAATGAAGTCCTGAAACTGTGAAATACATATATATATATATATATATATATATATATATATATAAATAAAGCTTTTACCAATATATAAACCAGTCCAGGACTAAACCGGGACTAAACTGGGACTACACCAAGATTACACCAGGACTCAACCAGGACTGCACCAGGACTACAATAAGACTACACCGGGACTACGCCAAGAACAGACCAAGAATACACCAGGAATAAACCAGGACCCAACCAGGACTAAACCAGGACTAAACCAGGACCCAACCAAGACCCAACCAGGACTACACCAGGACCCAACCAAGACTAAACAAGGACTGCACCAGGATTGCACCAGGACTAAACCAGGACTAAACCAAGAATACACCAGGACTAAACATCAAGACTAAACTAGAAATTAAGCAAACAGTCCCAACCTTGACCTACAACCTACTAGTGGCAGAAACCCAAACTCAAACGAGGTCAAAACCAGGTCAAAACCTTTCACCTAATCCTGGACTAAACTGTGCCAAAAACTAAAGCACAGCTGAATCTCAGAACACCTTTTCTTAATCTCGACGAGGCGTTCTTGAAAAGCAACGTGCGCCGCTTTGTCTAAACAACCCGAGTCCGTTTAAGGCTCAAAAACAACAACGAAACAATAAAGACTACGAAGGATGTGGTTGGTAATAGTTTACAGTAAGTCAAAGCACAGAACACTGACTAAACAAAGATAGGAGTGCCTCAAATGTCGAATCAACATCTTCGAAAACGCCATTATACTTAAGAAAACAATAGAAATGTAAGTGTGCAGTAGTCAAGCCACGTCGTCTGTCAAAACTGTCAAGAAGTAAGAACCGAACTACGCAAAAGTATAGCCCAAAGTGGCATTTTTATTCAAATCATCCAACATAAATTCATTAAAAGCGGAAATATCCATGCGTCTTAACCAAACTGTTCCACGTTCGTCTTCTTACGTGACCAATAAATGCCAAAAGAGGTTAAGTTACTCTCGCTTTTCGCCCAATAAACCTCGAAAGCCTTGTAATCCTTGACAAAACACTCGTAATTTCAGTTTAGCCTGGACGTTTGTCAAGTGTGTCAATCAGAAACACAGCAGAGCGAGCGAAACTGGAACCAAAGCAACATTTCTTAAGACAAATTGAGCCTATAATAGTAACAGAAGTGCTGAAAATGTTAGTTTCTATATTAAACTATTTCTGAACTGTGTTATAAAGTTGTTTCCTCATCACAAACAAACACGGATTTGTGTTTTGCTTCATTCACACATGTTTAACTTAGAAATCCTGCATATTTAAGCTGTGTTACACTTTGTATTTTAATATTGGCTTTGGTTTTAGGGTGACTGTTCAAGGACATTTACAGAAAATGTTTATTAATGCACATTATCCCTGTTAAACTAAAAAATAAAACCAATAAATACAATGGTAAAGCAGTAAAAATGGAAATGCTTCATTGTGTTTTTAGACTCCATACACTTCAACTAGGAACATTTTGATCGTTTTAAAAGTAAATTTGTCTCAGCTACCATTACAGCTATTGTTTTATTAAATCTAAATCCAAATCCACTTTATTTCTACAACACATTTTACAAATTAAGCAGATCCAAAGTGCTGCACTGAGATCATAAAATAAAGACAACAAAAAGGTAATCTGCTCAAATTTGATCACACCAGTCCTAAAACAATAAAAGCAGTAAAATCTAATTAAAGCAAAACCATAAAAATCATAAAATAACAGAAAAATAAAAAATAAATGAAAGAAGGAAGAAGAAAAGGAACAACTTCAGGTTATTTTAGTGCATTGGAGAGTTAAGCAGTTCAAGTGAGGCAAAAAAAAAAAAAGCTATTCATTTTAAAACTATCACTGAAAAGGTGGAAGAGGCATTTTGACAGAATAATAATAATGATAATTTAAAAAAGGGTGTGAATGAAACAAAACACAAGTCCAGGTCTGTTTTTGAGGAAGAAACTGTATTATAATATGACTAAAAACTCACGAGGCAGTTTTGTGCAATATAGGATCTTTAATAATTGGCAAAAATTATGGAAATGCACTTGTTTGGAGACGTTCTGTCAACTTTGAATATCCATTTGCATCTTACACCTGCCTGTCAACACGTCGAGAATCAATACTGATAATGTTCCTCTGGTCCCAGTTGGCTTTTGCGGTTATTAATTACCTTTGTATCGTTCCAGGACATCCTCATACGCCTGTGCAAATTCCTTCTCCTGGTTGTGGTTGGTGGGCAACAGCCCCGGTATGAACCCAGCCATGGTGAAGCGGAGGTCGGCTGCAGACTACCGCAGTAAACCCCCTCCAAAGCGCGGCCACTCCACCTCGTATCCACCGGCGTCCGATTCAACACCAAACTACCGGATGAAACAAGGCATTGGCGCTTCAAAAGTCCAGTATCTCGCTCCCAGACGGGTTTTATAATCCACAGACACGCTCGAAATAGAGGCAAAGCGTGCAAATGTTCATCAAAAGTGTTACATAAACGCTATCTATCCATAATCGCGTTGGTTCGGCGGCGGTGTGGTGCAGCCAGGGCGCACGGACGCATCGCTCGGTTGAAAGCTGCTGTCCCTCCTCCCACTTCCAGCACTTCCAGCCGGCTCCTGTGACTGAGAACCGGGGGGTAGAGCCTCCGAAAAAGAAGGGAAGGGGGGGGGAAGGCTTGGTCAGTTTCCGTCCTCCGAGCTCGGTGTGAGTGGGTGGGAGGGACGGAGATTGGGAGGGAGGCGGGCGCGCGGACTTCCTATCCCGGGGCTTGAGTCTGCGTCCTCTGGCTGCTAAGCTTCCAGCGTGCTCCCGTAGCAGACAGCAGCAGCAGCAATGGCGCTTGTATCCAACAGCTTTGCGGCTCTGGTTGTGTATGATAGGAGCTGAGCGTGTTTCTGTTTCTTCTCTCTCCTCTTTCGCGTCTCCCTCGCTACCCCCGGACCACCGTCTCTCTCTGCCGGCCGCGCCAGGGAGCTACGCCGCAGGAATGCACTCACTCAGGGCCGGTTTGGGCACAGCACCGACGGGGTCCTTGGCAGTGCAGCAGCAGCAGCAGCAGGGTGGAGCAGTGGCACCCCCCAGAGGCGAGTCCAGATGTCACAGCGCGAGCACCAGCCTCTTGCTTGTTTGCCGAAGGAGTAATTGTTTATGGAGCCGCTCAGTTTCTGTGTCACCGAGGCATTCATTAGTCCCATTAACAGCAGCTGCAAAGTGGATGTCTCTATGGAAACTACTGTAGACAAGAGAGAGGCATCCTGAGCACATACTACGCTGTTTCTGATCTATGTTATGTTGTTTCCTCATCACAAACACACCTGGAGTTGTGTTTTGTTTCGTTTACACATGTTTAACGCACAAACACTGCATATATATTTACGCTGAGTCCCACTTTGTGATGTCATGTGGTAGTAAAAATACAAAGCTGGGGATGGAGTTTAGGTTATTTATTTAACAGGAATGGGCATAGGTAGTTCTGGGAAGGGGGGTGACCGGGAACAACACAAAAAAATTAAAATAAGGCTACGTTGTTTATATATATATATATATATATATATATATATATATATATATATATATATATACTATATCTTTCTTTCTTTTTTTTCATTCTAATTTTCTGACCCCTCTGTGTGTGTTTGTGTGTGTTTATATATTACTTTTAATTTTTTTTATTAAGGACAACAGAATATAACATTTTAAAAAATACAACAATCAACATTTAACAATTACAATAATCAGCATAAAACTAAGGACAAAAGTATAAAGCAACATTCACAACAAATACAAAACAACAACAAAAAAGCACCCGCCAACCACACACACTAATACAAATTTGGCAAATTTAGATGAGCGTCTTCGGGAGGAAATCTGTGTGCATACAGTGACACAAAAGTGTGTGGAATTCGACTGGGTATGCATGCCAGGTGGAGAGGTGGTGATGTATGTGACACAAATGCGTACGCGACGTGAGCAGATCTGACCAGAGTTTTGCATCTTGGGCAGTGTAGATGGAAACGCTATGGTGGAGTGTATTCAGCTTTTCCACTCTGGCGGGTGGTTTCAGATATTTGCGTTTTTAAGCTCCAAAAACACCATCACCGTCTGAATGAAAGGCACTTCTGATAAAATATTTTGTCATTTTTACCCGCAAGTATTCTCGTGTAAACAGGGCCTAAGCCACTGAGTGAACGCAAAAACAAAAACAACTGAAGGACAGCAGGGACAGTGGCTGTAACTGTAAACACAAAAATCCAAAATTACAAAACACACTTAAACAAGCTGGGTCAAATTTTAATAACATTAAAAACGTTTAAAAATGTAACTACCTGTGCATCGTGAGACCCTGTCACACAGCTCAGCTTTTAAAAACAGCACAACAAGTAATTAAAAAATGCACATCCTCATTCATATCACAAACTATTTAAAGGCCAACCAATATCCTTGGCCAAACGCACCCACAGGTGGGTCCAGCAGTCCACCTGCCCTCCCACGGAGACTAACACCTCCCTTGCTCACAGCCAATTTCCCCTTAAATTCTGCTGGTCTGTGGCCCAGCAGCGACACCTTGTGATACCACCTGCTACAATACAGGCTCACAACATTTCAACATTCAATTGAACTAATAATATTGGAACAAAACACTCAATAAAATAATTACAGAAATATTAGAAATGATACAAAACATGTCTTAACATTTATAAGTGGGCCTCTCTGCCTGTCTGTGTTTTTGTACTGCCTGTTGTGTTGAATTTTTGTATGAAAAGCACTTTATAAATAAAGTTTGATTTGATTTGATTAGTGTGTTCCAGTCCGGGTGCATGAGGAGAACGAAACAGCAGATCAGTGTCAGGACTGAATATTTCAGACCTACATGCAGTTTGTGACAAGGTGACCCAAAAAAATCTCAACCCAGTCAGGGAAACAATGCTTTATACCAGAAAATTACATGGAGTAGTTCAGTAGTTCAAAATCCTAGAAGTAAATGAAATGACGGACACAATTTGATATCTTTGGTGTAAATAACCTATAGTATAATTTATCTTGGTTAAAACCTCTTGTGACATTTTTAATTATTATTTTTTATATTGCACTCTATTTTCTGTTATTAACCATTAACTTGCCTGTTTACATTTAGCACTTTTATTTTGAAGGGTTTATTTTCATTTAATTACCTTGAAAACATTACACGGAGCAAATGTACACATATATATTTTTAGATATTTTCTGTCTTTGTTTAGCTTCCCCTCTGAAAAAGTACAAAAATATGTTATTGATTTTAAAAAAACTTTTGAATAACTTTGTGTCTCTAGCTGTTATCGTTGTTGATTGATGTTGTCAAGATGAATGTAAATAATAATCAAACTTGCATTGAGTTTTGTGCATCTGTATTTACACCCAGTATTTTATAAGATAAAATAAGATAAGTTATGCCTTTATTAGTCCCACAGTGGGGAAATTACAGTGTTGCAACGCGCAATTCAAGAACAGCAGGAAAAAGGTAACATGCAATAAAACAGACAATAAATAATGTCTTAAAAATAATTTAAAAATGGACTTAAAAATACTCCTTTTAACTCTTAGATTGGAGGATTTATTGCCATTAAATCTAAAAATCGTCAGTTCAAATGTCAGTCTTCATTCAGAGGGATACGCTACGTTTGGATTTTCATACATTAGGCCGACTTTACTTGCCTAAACAATCTGTACACAATAGCTCAAACTTATATTGGCTATAAAAAAAAAAGGCTAATTAAAAACATCAAAACACCTATTGTCCCAAATTGGACATATAAGAATCACACACGGACACAGATGCTGACTTCAATGTTTATAAAATGTAGGTGAATGTGTTTAATTCTCTGGTGTCCCACTGCACTAAATCTGATGCACATTAAAATCCTATGAGGTCAATCCCGCGTGCTTCGTTATTGCAGAGGACGCAGATTACAGCCATAATCCCGCAGAGACGCACGGACCACCTCAGACGTTCTTTATCACTGCGTCTCATAGATTAACAACACGCCAGGTAACTGTTAACATCCTGCTGTCTACAAAAGCAAAATGAGATGCTTTGATTCGACACATGCATCATTTTTACAGCTCCCAGTCCACATGCTGTAAAGGTGCGTGTATTTCTTGCTGTATGTTTCCCCCTTGTGGCCAAGAGTGAGCGTTACAGTGAACCCCCTGACCCTTGGCTGTTCATTTGCAGTCCAGTTATACACCAAGGTCATTCAAGAAAAAAGTTTAACACCTATTTTTGCTCAGTGGATGTTATAAATGTGAGTTTAGTGGGGTTTTACTATTATTAGATTTTTTCAAGAGATCATAATTGTGATTCAAAGGATGTCGAAGCAATTCCTTTTTTACTTTTTTGTGATGAATTTATTGTTCTTTTCATCAAACGTCAACGCACACAGAAAGACAAAACAAGCAAACTATAAACAAAGTAAAGAAAATAAGGAATAAAACAAACGTCAAAAAGTAATTTCTACTTGATAAACCAAGAAACTAACCAGTCAATTCAACAAAATCTAAGACAGTATACCTTATTTATGGATAAAATTTCTGTAATTACTGAGACGATCAGAGGCGGCGCTACCTTTAGGCAAAAGTAGGCAGCTGCTTAGGGCCCCTGAACCTGGAGGGGCCCCCAGACAATTCATCCACTAATGGTCGAGGCCTCAGAGAAATTTGATTTTCTCTCAATGTGACATTAAATGAAAGTAGGTAACTTTTAAACAACAACAACAACAAAAACGCCATCAAAATAGTATCTGATTGTCAAAGCATCCCCCCCTCCATATTAGAATTGACTAGCCAGCGTCACCCTGATTTGAACATAATTATAGTATAATTATAATCATATACAATGGAAAAATAAAACTACTTACAGCTCTGGTTATCTAATAGATGACCAAACTAATAAGACAAGTTTCTGATCCACCATAATTCAAATAAAACGTGCGTGTCTCAGGAACAATGGGGAAAAACAGACAATAAATATATATATAAATAAAACACCCAGTAAAACCAAACAACAAAACAGTACATAATAGTGATGACCCCAAACTCAAGTTCACCTAGGGCCCCCAGATTGTTACAAATTGTTACGCCACTGGAGACGATCCAAATGAAACAACAACTGGGACAAAGTTCAAGAAAGTGGTACAATCTGTTGACCCCAAAGATGAGACTGTTGTAAATTGAAAGTGCTCATCATCGTATGAAGTTTGTGAAGCAAATCCCTAAGATGAAGCACGATACCGATACTGAAAATTTTGGTGGACTGGATATCGGTTTCAAAAATTCGGTTCAGACGATATCCCATGTTGGTCTAAAACACACATGTCAAACTCAGGTACGGGGATCAAATTTGGCCCACGATATAATTATATTTGGCCCGTGAGATCATATCAAATATGTATTAGAGCTGCCCGCCGGTTACAGATCGGCTATAGAGACATTATTTATTTAAAAAAAATTATTATTATTTTATATTATGCTTATTCTGGATTCAGTGTTTAAGCAAAACTATTATTAAACATTTATTATGATAAGAAAAGATTTAACATTACATATTCCGAAAGAAGAGAAACCATGCAGATATTGTTGAAATTTTTCAATAAATATTTAGTTTGACCCACGACTTTTGGCCCAGTTTTTAATTTCAGTCCTCTGTGAATTTGAGTTGGACATTCCTGGACTAAAAACTGGTATGTGAAGTCGATTGTGGATCAATAAATTTAGTCTATGTCTAAGTCAAAGTCTAATTTACTAGACAGTGTTGCCCAAAAACATAACGTTTTTTGAAAGTTGTTCTATAGTTACTTTAGATGATAAATCACAGTTACAAAACACATTTTTTACCATACACTATTTGTGTTTGAAAGAAATCAGTTATGTTTTCAGTCTCTGCTCTAGAATCGGTTGAATCGGCAAATACTTAAGGCCAAAGTATCGGTATCAGAACGGAAAAAGCTGCATCGGTGCATCCATAAAAAACAATGATAAGGTTCAACATTTGTGCATCATAAGGTTGTTTGTTTCATGCAACAATCCACCGAACTACATGATCTGCAGCAGCCTCGTGCCCAAATCTGAAAACAATACCCGTCTGCCCTCCCCAGAATCTTCCCCCCAAAAACAGACAGTGGCCCTGACTCGACCCAGTGTCAGCGCTAACACAGAGGCACACTTGTGTCTGAGCACATGAGCATAAAACTCACACAAACAAAGAACAAACTCCAGTGTCAGTGTGATGTAGGCTGCCGTCCACTGACTCATGCCACTGTCTGTTGGTCTGGCGCTCTCGCTCTCTCTTTCTCCTCCCTCTGTCCCTCCTCTTTTTCACTCCCTTCTCGCTCTCTCGCTCTCCAAGTCTCTGCCACCCTCTTCATTTTCTTCGTCTCCCTCTTTATCCCTCTTCTCTTTCTCTCTTCAGCCTCCATATCTTCTTTCTCTTTTCCTCTTTTTCACTCTCTTCTCTCTCGTTTTCCAATTCTCTACCAACCTCTTCATTTTCTTCCTCTCCCTCTTTATCCCTCTTCTCTCTTTCTCTCTTCAGCCCCTATATCTCCCCTCTCTTTTTTCTCTTTTTTACTCCCTTCTCGCTCTCTCGCTTTCCAATTCTCTGCCATCCTCTTAATTTTCTTCCTCTCCTTCTTTATCCCTCTTCTCTCTTTCTCTCTTTCTCTCTTCAGCCCCCATATCTTCTCTCTTTTCTCTCTTTTTCACTCTCTTCTCTCTCTCTCTCTCTCAATTCTCTGCCACCCTCCTCCTTTTCTTCCTCTCCCTCTTTATCCCTCTTCTCTTTCACTTTCTTCTCTCTTTCTCGCTTTAGCTCCTATATCTCCTCTCTCTTTTCTCTCTTTTCACTCTCTTCTCACTCTCTCCCTTTCCAATTCTCTGCCATCCTCTTAATTTTCTTCCTCTCCTTCTTTATCCCTCTTCTCTCTTTCTTCTTTCAGCCTCTGTATCTCCTCTCTTTTCTCTCTTTTTCACTCTCTTCTCTCTCTCTCTCTCTAATTCTCTGCCACCCTGCTCCTTTTCTTCCTCTCCCTCTTTATCCCTCTTCTCTTTCTTCTTTTTCACTCTCTTCTCTCTTTTTCTCTTCAGCCCCTATATCTCCCCTCTCTTGTTTCTCTTTTTTACTCCTTTCTCGCTCTCTCGCTTTCCAATTCTCTGCCCTCCTCTTCCTTTTCTTCCTCTCCTTCTTTATCCCTCTTCTCTCTTTCTCTCTTTCTCTCTTTCTCTCTTCAGTCTCTGTATCTCCTCTCTTTTCTCTCTTTTTCTCTCTCTCTCTCTCTCTCATTCTCTGCCCCTCTCCTCTTCCCTCCTCTTTATCCCTCTTCTCTTCACTCTCTTCTTTCTCGCTTTAGCTCCTCTCCTCTCTTTTTCTCTCTCACTCTCTCTCACTCTCTCCCTCTCTCTGCCATCCTCTTTTTTCTCTCTCTTTATCCTCTTCTCTTTCTCTCTTCAGCCTCCATATCTTCTTTCTCTTTCTCTTTTTCACTCTCTTCTCTCCCGTTTTCCAATTCTCTACCAACCTCTTCTTTCTTCCTCTCCCTCTTTATCCCTCTTCTCTTTCTCTCTTCAGCCCCTATATCTCCCCTCTCTTTTTTCTCTTTTTCACTCCCTTCTCGCTCTCTCGCTTTCCAATTCTCTGCTCCTCTTCATTTTCTTCCTCTCCTTCTCTTCTCTCTTTCTCTCTTCAACCCCCATATCTTCTCTCTTTTCTCTCTTTTTCACTCTCTTCTCTCTCTCTCTCTCCAATTCTCTGCCACTCCTCCTCCTTTTCTTCCTCTCCCTCTTTATCCCTCTTCTCTTTCACTTTCTTCTCTCTTTCTCGCTTTAGCTCCTATATCTCCTCTCTCTTTTCTCTCTTTTCACTCTCTTCTCACTCTCTCCCTTTCCAATTCTCTGCCATCCTCTTAATTTTCTTCCTCTCCTTCTTTATCCCTCTTCTCTCTTTCTCTCTTCAGCCCCCTGTATCTCTCTCTTTTCTCTCTTTTTCACTCTCTTCTCTCTCTTCTCTCTCTCCAATTCTCTGCCACCCTCCTCCTTTTCTTCCTCTCCCTCTTTATCCCTCTTCTCTTTCTTCTTTTTCACTCTCTTCTCTCTTTTTCTCTTCAGCCCCTATATCTCCCCTCTCTTGTTTCTCTTTTTTACTCCTTTCTCGCTCTCTCGCTTTCCAATTCTCTGCCCTCCTCTTCCTTTTCTTCCTCTCCTTCTTTATCCCTCTTCTCTCTTTCTCTCTTCAGCCCCTGTATCTCCTCTCTTTTTCACTATACCTTCCTACTGTATCTCTCACTCTCTCCCACTCTTCCTCCCACCCTTTGCCCTCACTCTCTCTTCCTCACGCTTTCCTCTCTTCATCACTCTCTCTGGCACCCTCTCTCTTCAGCCCTCCCTTCCCTCTTCTCTCTTTGTCTCTCCCTCTCTACTTTTCTTATCGTTCCTCTTCTCCTCTCTCTCTCCATTACCCCTCTCTTTCTCCCCTCCCTCTTATCACCCTGTCACTCCTCTTTATTCCTCTCCTCTTCCTCCCTCTCTCCTCTTTCTGTCTGTGTTTGTGTGGTCCAGCTGCACTCTGAATGTGGCGATGCTCCGGCCAAAGCACATGCAGTTCTCCAGCAGGGCTCAAAACAACAACAAGAAGATACCAGAATGAGCTTTAATACACCACAATAAACTTTTACATGTGCACAGAATACAAATTAAAGGGGAAATAAAACAGTATGTATGCTGGCTTTGCACTTCAGAGAGCGTTTTTTATTTTCATCGTGGTATCAGAAGCAATATCGAGTATTAAGTCTATTCCTAAAGTATCAAAATCGAGTTTGAAATTTTAATATTGTGGCATTAACAATCTTAGGGCTGGTATCGTTAAGAAGTTGCCGATACAATACAAACCTCGATACACTGGCCACGATACGATATGTTTCTTGTACAGTGAGCTTTGATTTGATACGATTCAATACGATATATTTCAAAAAGATTAGATGATTTGTTTTTTCAGTTTTCAATTTTGTGTTTAAATGGATAATGGAAAAAATGGATAAAGGCCGTTTCCCGTTTCCGTGACTTAAACTGAGATGCCGGACTTTTGCGCCGCACACGGACTGAACCAGGACTAAAGCAAGACTAAACCAGGACTAAACTGTTTTCGGTCCTGGTCTGGTCCCAGTCTCAGTCCTGGTCTCAGTTCTACTCTGATCCTGGTCTCAGTCCTGGTCTTAGTCCCAGTCTCAGTCCTGGTCTCAGTCTCAGTCCCGGTCTCACTCCTGGTCTAAATCCTGGGCCTGGTCCCGAACTCAGTCCTGGTTTGGTCCCGGTCTAAGTCCTGGTCTAAGTCCCGGTCTCAGTGCCAGTCTCAGTCCTGGTTCTGTTCCCTGTCTCAGTCCTGTCTCAAACTCAGTCCTGGTCTGGTCCCGGTCTAAGTCCTGGTCTCGGTCCTGGTCTCGGTACTGGTCTGGTCCCGGTCTGGTCCCGGTCTGGTCCTGGCCTCAGTCCAAGTCTCAGTCCTTGTCCTGTTCCCGGTCTCAGTCCTGGTCTCAGCACCGGTCTCAGTCCTGGTCCTGGTCCTGGTCCCAGACTCAGTCGTGGTCTGGTCCCGGTCTAAGTCCAGGTCTCAGTCCTGGTCTCAGTCCTGGTCCTGGTCCTGGTCCCAGACTCAGTCGTGGTCTCAGTCCTGGGCCTGGTCCCAAACTCAGTCCTGGTCTCAATCCCGGTCTCAGTACCAGTCTCAGTCCCGGTCTAAGTCCTGGTCTGGTTCTGGTCTGGTCCCGGACCTGGTTCAGTCCTGGTTTAGTCCTTGTTCAGTCCGTTTTTTTTTGGTTTTTTTCATTTTGGTTTTGGAGACAAATAATGAAGAAAACAATTTTTTCATTTTCTTATTTTTGGTTTTATTTTGAAAAACAAATGAATAAATGTCACATGGATTTATATATGTGATGTTAATGTGTTCATTTTTTTTTTTTTCATTTTTGTACCAATTTACACAAATGAAAAAGACTAAAACAAATGCACGAACACAAAAACAAACGTAGACAGAGATAGTGAGATTCCTGAGATCACATGAAGCACATTACGACGTCACTGAACAGGAAATAGACGCACACAGAGTCACAGACCAGAGCAGAGTGCAGATATGGACAAGAGAGTGAACAGAGTCTGGAGAAAAGCAGAACTGTGCGCAGACATTCCACATTAACTGATCCTAATGCGTTTGGCTCTGCTTGTAAAAGGATGTTTGTTCTCATTCTAAATATATTTTTATAGTTACACACTGGATTTGATTTGAGTCTGGAGGTTTCACTTCAGCACGTCTGTATCTAAAATCTCAAAACAATAAACTCCTGCTCAATCTTGAAAACTCTCCCCCGCAACTTCTTAATTCGTCTGTAACTTGACCTGGTGTTGCCGCCTTGTCGTCTCCATGGATACATCAGTGTAAAGCCATATTGTGTAACATTCCGGATGAAGAAATGACAATAACTCCCTGGAGACGAGCAGGGAGCAAAGACTTCACCTGAAAAGTTGAACAGCTGCACCTTTAAAAACAAAATCTAGTCAAATTAAGATGACTTGAATTAATAAAGTTTTATCATGATTTGAGTAAATTTCACTTGACAAGTAAAATGAACTGCTAGTGGAACAAGACTTTATGTAGTTAAAATATGAAAATACATCTTGCTGCACTTAAAATAAGAAAAACAACAACTTTTTGTACTTAAAATAAGAAACAAAATCAAATGTTGCTTGAATTAAGAAAAAAACACTTGTTCCATTGGTAGATAATTTCACTTGTCAAGTTGAAACTACTCAAATAAAGTCAAATGTTCATAATTTAAGTCAATTGAACTTGCCTAGATATTGTTTTTTTTCCTAGTGCAGCCTTCTTCTGCTCAGTTTTTGAATAGAGCAAACGTGCTATTATAGTAATTCTATAAAGTATTAGTTTTATAATGGGTCAGGCTGGCACCACCTAGTGCCTCTGCTCAATTTCATTTCTCTCCAGCGAGAAAAGGTCTGGAATCAAAATACAATAGAAGGTTCACAAAAACCCTGAAAGTGCGAGTCCAGCCAATCAGCGTAGAGCCAAAGATTCTGTGTTGGCAACGATTCCTGAGATGGAGGATTTAAAGACGGAATAAAGAAAATGTTTGGTGAATTTTATCAAGGGGAAAGACGTTATTGTCATTCTTCCTACGGGATTTGGGAAAAGTTTACTATACCAGTTAGCCCTGTTAATGGTGCATTATACACATCATGACCAAACAGCAGTGATTGGTTAAATGATAAAAAGTACCCGCCTACCGTCGAGCGAATGAATCCTAACACTGAAAGGTCAGATGGTTTCAATGAAGTGAAACCGGCTGATAAATCAGAGTACCAATCTACATCATCAGCCCCTCCAGCCACCACCAACACTCACACACACACCATTTTCATACTAGGCAATGTGGATGAAGTGTCTTGCTTCAGGACACAATAACAGTTTTTGCCACCGGAGTCCCACTGTGGTACTGTGGAAATTCCAGACATCTCCCGGAGGTCTTCCCCCCGGCCTTTCTTAACTTCTGACATTTGACGAGATCAAGTTTTGACAAGGAGGTTAATACAGATGGGGGGAACTGAAGTAAATATTGTTAAAATGCAGATTTGTGTTATAATATGGTGAATTCTTGGGTCTAGTCACTAATACAAAAGATCAAGTTCAACGTTTGTGGATTTATTTTTTGGACATTTCATGGCAATATCCAAGTAACGAGTGGGGAAATCTGCCTCAAAATTGGTGGATTTCCAATGCTATAATGTGGTGATGTCGTACGAGAGGCAGATTTCCCTACTGATTACATTTTACTTTGTCAAAGTAAAAGTTTATTCGCAAAATCTATAATGTAATATTTTCTATCAGTCACTAGACCCATTAACTTGTTGCGTTACAACAAAATCCTACATTTTAATTGTATTTATTTTAGCTGCCGATATCTATCTATCTACTCACTGTATAATCTGCATTTTAGCAATAATAATTTTAGCTGACCCATATCTGTATTAATTACCGTAATATTTTCCTATAAAATGTTGTTACGTCATCTGAAAACCACTGATTGCAGTTGTAGAAGTACTATTAGTAGTATCAGCAGTGACTGTAGTAACATTTTAGTAATTAAATAATGATTTATACTTTTTAATACTTTGATCTGTCTGAATAATATTTGTAAACTTGCATCAAAGTCCAGGTCGGTGATTGGACAGCGGGAGGAGCCATTGATCTATAAATACTCTAAGCCCCGTCTGCCCTTCACTCTGACCCTTTATCCCACATTATAAACTGTCCATTTCTCTGTTTAACTTCCCACAATCCTTTTCTCCTCTTCATTACTTCTTCCACACTCCATCACGCTCTCTTTTCTTCCTCTTTCTTCCTCTTTCTCTCGCTCCAAATTAAAATTCAACCTCTCTTCATCTTCCTCTGCCCGTTCCTCTGTTTACTTTGGCCTCTTCTTTTGTCGGCCCGCTGTCAAACCTCCGTCCGCCGTTTTTCCTCCCGCTCCCAGGTCGCCGTGGAGACAGAAGCGGGACCCCCTCTCCCTCCCTCTCTCTCCCCGCACGTCGCCATGGATACAGAAGCCCCGGGGTCCTCGCAGAGTTGTTAAGAAGAGAGAAAGAGAGAGAGAGGGGGGGTTGTCTGCGGAGATGCCTGGTCAGAAATGATACTCTGAAGGCTGGAATAGTTAAAAGGCAAAATCGAGGGCGGCTACGGTACATGCAGGCAGCAGTATCAGGGGTCCACAATAATAAATCATGTGCAAAAGGAATACACATGTGTTCTAAAGCACGAGGAGAAAGTGTAATGTCAGCTTATATAAGAACAGTGTGATGTATGGCAGTAGCGCGGTACAATACGCTGGCATACATATATATTAGGTTTGAAACAATGCTGAGTTAGAAATGGGAGTTTGTCTCTGTCACGGCCGGACAATGTGACAATTCATAACTCGTGTCAAAACAGGCAGGTTATTATAATATTAGAAGGTGTAAAATCACAAATAGTATTCAGCAGATGGACTTTGAAAGCGTTTATGTCATGACCAGTGTTGGGGAGTAACAGATTACATGTACCAGAGTTACGTAATCAGAGTACAAATTATGAGTAACTGTATTCAGTTACTGTTTTAATGAGTGGTAATTGGATTACAGTTACTTTGTTGAAATAAATGGATTACACAGAGGTATTTTCCTGTTTTCACATTTTGGGCTATATCCCGGGTTTTTTGTTTTTGTTTTGTTTGTTTGTTTGTTTGTTTTTTGGTAATTCCACTCATTGCCGCAAACAAAACCAAGTCTAAACTAAATCTAAACCAGGTCTAAACCAGGTCTAAACCAGGACTAAAACCAGGTCTAAACTAGATCTAAACCAGGTCTAAAACAGGTCTAAACCAGGTCTAAACTAGGTCTAAAACAGGATTTAACAGGACTAAATCATGCTGCGTGGACCGTGTCTCCTCCTCTTCTATCAGTAATATTTTTGATACAGTTAAGTAAAGTCTGGGCTTTTTATTTTCTTTTAGCAGACAAAACACCTTATATTACGATATCCTGGTCTTTGCTTCTCTACAGCAAATCAAGTAATCCAAAGTATTCAGATTACGTTACTCACTTTAAGTAATTTAATGGATTCAGTTACAAACTACATTTTGGGATATGTAATCTGTAATCTGTAGGGGATTACATTTTAAAAGTAACCTTCCCAACACTGGTCATGACTAACAAAGCATTTAAAACACAAGTTCGGTTCAAAGATGGAGCTATTGTTTGAAATTAGGTGTACTTAACTTACACCAGGAGTCACCAAACGTTTTTCTCTGGGGGCCACATTATCGCTCCTGACTGTGATGGGGGCCGGGGTCGGGTCGGCCGTGTAACAGAACTTGTTTGACCCTGACGACGCTGATTTTATTCTTTGAAAACTGCCACACTTTCTTTACATATCAGACAAACTGCGCGGTCCTTACACTGAACAAAAAATAATCGGTCATCTACTGTTCTTTGAAAACTCGGCACTCTCTGTCAACTTTTCGTAGTTTAACACTCGTCATTTTGCTGTCTTTAAGTGCACTACAGAACCCTGCATGTGCGTTGACTGTCACTGTTTGATCTCGAGTTTGTCAGGTGATGAAAATTTGGTGGCAAATGTAAATATATCATATAATTATTTAAGCATAAATACTTTATATACTGTAAATATCATTTTTAATAGAAAAAAATCATCAAAATGCAAGATGCAGACGTGTTATTATTTGCCAAAAAATAATAATAAAAAAAATAGGTCATGACAAAGTTTGAGGATTGCCTCATAGGGCCAGTTCAAGTGGTGAAGGGTAGAGAGGCTGGGGGTCGGTCATAGGGGCGTGGAGGGCTGGAGTCGACCCGCGGGCTTTAGTTCGATGATCCCTGACTTAAAGGGCCCATATTGCGCTGTTTTTTGAGCTATGTTATAATGTTGTTTCCTCATCAAAACATATTAAAAGTGAAAAAAATGCATAGCACACTTAGTTGGCTGATGTCCAAAAGCAAACTTTCAGCAAAAAGCCTTCGTCAGATCATTTTTCTTGCTTCTCCTCATCACAAACCTGGAGTTGTGTTTTGTTTTATTCACACATTTAACACACAAACCCTGCATATTTAGGCTGAGTTCTTCTCTCAAACCGAAAACATTCTATTCCACTTTGTGATGTCATGTGGTAATACAGAAAAAGTTTCACTGTTTTTGAACTCCACACACATCATTTCAGACCTGGAATTGCCAGTCTCTTCTGAACAAAAGGTAAAAGCTAGCTGTTAACTTGAAAACTACCACTTCATGACATCACAAGGTGGAACAGAGCATTGTGAGCTTAGACAAGAGATGTAGACAGACTAATAATGCAGGATAAGGCTGTGCAATTAATCAAATTTTAATCCCAATTTCAATTTGTGTATCAAAAAATCTCCAGATTCATATAATCGAGTTGAAACAATTTAAGCTTAAAAAAGTTTATTTTGGGATTTTTAAAATATAAATAAGTATGAGATAACAGCATGATAACATGTCTTAAGGCTCACAAGAGTCAATTTTATATTATTTTATTAATATAGAACCTTTAAAACCAACAAATAAACTGACTTGTCAACACTTTTGTCACTTCAGCTCCCTTCTTAGATTTAGATTTAAACAAACATTACTGACCCACAAGGGAAATTATTTGGACACAGTAGCTCCCACATCACAATATATGATAGTAACAAAGAGAAAAAATATAAATGCTGATAATAAATTAATTCTAAATAAGTAGCAAAATGTATAGCAAAAGACAGGTGTCAACTAAGCCATAACAATATAAATGTAAATGTACAAGTCAAAAATAAAGAGAAAAATAAGTAATAAAATGTAAAAATCTCAGCTTTATACAAGAGGTCATAGGAAGACAGTGCAACAATGAAATGATGATTGACAGAAACACAGGGTTATCTGATGTGAGTGTCTATTTGTACAATATAAATAATACAGCAGATCGATATAGAAAAGCATCATGAATCACTGTGCGTTTGGTTCCTCCGGTTCAGTTCAGTGTCCGGTGTGAGCGAAATGAAAGAGGAGTGAAGTCAAACAGAAGGAGCAGCAGCTGTTCCAGACCTCATTCACATTCACTCGGAGTCTCCGGGTCCTCACATCCTCCACAAGAGCTTTGAGCACTCAGGGACATTTCCTTATAACCTGCTCCAAGCTTAAAGGACAGTGAACGATACGAACATGATGTGATAAAAAGAGGAAAGCATCTAAAGTATTAAAGTAAATTAAATAGTTTGATCATAGGCAATTTGATTAGACAGATATTCAGTACATTATGACTGACTCAAAATTAAAATAGCACAATAATTGATACTTTGCAAATGACGCCATCAATACATGCATCCCGAACTTCGGACTTCCGGTTAAAGCAAAATCCCGATCCCTCACTCAACATTGGTTACGAATTTAAAAAGTCAACGCCAAAGCAAAAGGCACCAGCTGTTCACCAAGAAACACCTTCCACTGCAAAGCGACCAAGACGTGATGTTGCTGTAAAACCACAAGAACAAGAAAGTGCGAGCTCAGTCTGTTTGTCTTCTGAACCTCTCGCTTAACAAACGGGATTTTGCTTTGATGGTGCTCCACACTGCAAACTCAAGATGATTTCTTAGGCAGCCAAAGTTTACCTTTTTGGTCCTTGTGGATCAATCCTGCTCATCGCCTTCACCTTTCACTATTTTTCAATTACGTTGGGAAGGGAAACAATTTGAACGGAGGTTTGCAGTCACACACATCTGATTCCCTTTTGTATTTATGGAAGTTCGCAAACTTCCAAAGCCCATTTTCGTCTGTTAGGACATCCAACAACCACACAATTAGGATGTCCGAATCCCCAAACTAAAATATGACAATATCAGAACCAGAAACAAAAGTGATATGGTTCAAAAGACTAGAAAAGATCGATTTTGACAATAGACACATCCCAAATCAAACATGGTGGTTTGATGCTCACTTTTTCGGAGGACCCTTCCTGGTATGCATTGCGCAGTGACCGAAAGTCAGAAATTCGGGATGCATGTATATTCCCTTGGGGTGTGAGGCTAACTGTAGGCACTGCTCTGTCTGAGGCGCTGTTACTCAAGTTAGACTTTAATTTGAGCTTTGTTTTAACACAATCTGACCATGAAGGATTGACCAAGATGAACTGATTTGTGCTTTTAAACAAGTCTCTCAAATAACATTACAGTCACAAGTTAACAAGCATCAGCCAACAGTTTTTGAGTTTTCAGACTATATTTAAAAGTTTGGAAACTGCTGAATAGAGATACATGGATCCCCCAGCATGATGTCACTGCAATTGATCAATAATACACCTCATTTTCTCCATGGATGTTATTAATTCACCTAGAAACTTATTCATCTTGCGCTGTTACTTCTCCAGATTTCACCTGCCGCCTCCTGGACGCTAAGGGGTGACACTTTTGTCCTGAGAGATGTTACTTCCCTCACACTGCCCTGACACCGGATCTGATGACTCTACCTGTTGATTTGTCAGTTTTGTATCACATTTTTTGTATATTTATGGAGAATTGTCATATGGGAGCATGAGTGATGTAGATTTGTGAGACGAGGGTTCGAATAGGGCCAGGAGAGATCACTAAATTACTCAAACATGCATGGATGACATCTAAAACCTCTTCGGGCATGTTTTTGATGAGGGAATTATGTCATAAATGGTAGAAAACTTAAGAAAAAATTAATAAATCTCAAGCAATAATTGACCCAGTATTTTGATTAATTAATTAATTCTTCCAGTTACAGATATTTTTATTGCTAAAGAAAATACCTATACATTGAAAAACTTGTATTACTACTGTGAAACGTCTCTCTCCTCTGACCTGTAACTAAGCCTGGTTATTTCCACTGAGAAAGATCAGATTAATGCCATATTGTGTAAAATTTCCCAACAAAGACACACAATTAAACCTTATTTTAAGATAAACCAATAGCATCTCCATAAAAACAACACCGGCAAAGTTACACAATGCACCTTTAACATAGTTTGATACAGTAAACTTTCAAATAATATAAATAATAAAGGTTAATTAACGATTATTTCTCATTCATAGTTTCAGTATCTCACAGCAATCGTGGCATTACATTGAGACATAACGCGCTCCCTCTTGTACAGTTGTTTTTACATTACATCCATTGTCTTGTGAATAATTAACAGCCCGCCCTCGCCGCGTCTTATGAATGGACTTAAGCGGGTTACCATGACAACATGTATTTTCCACGCTCCTGCCCCCGGCTGAATGAAAACAAGGTCAGTGTTAAGTTTGTAAACAGTTCATAACAGGTCACACGGATCATCACAATAGACTTCATTTACAAGTGTGTGTTGTACAGAATTAACCAGGTGTCTCCGATGGCCAAGAAGAATATATATTTTACTATAATTCTGTCATTTTTATAAAGTAAAATTTAAAAATAGTCATAAAACTACTATAATAATAATTTACTTTAAAGGTGCATTGTGTACACAGGAAAACACAAGGGTAAAATATTTTTTTAAGTGTTATTTTAACTATTTGAAAGTTAAATGGGGGTTCGATTTTTTTTCTTTTTTTTTTTTTTTTTTGCCAGAGTTGATAAGGTTGAAGTTAATTCAATTTTCCCTAGTGTTTTTTTTTTTTTTTTTAACTTCCCTTAGTGTTAATTTGGCTCCTCCCACCACCACTTTTGTACATAATTTTATCTTAAATTAACTAAAATAAAGAGTAAAAATGAAACATCTGTGTGTGTTGTTTAGCTAAATCAGTATAACCCTACAAAGTGTTATCCGTTTACTCTCAAAACCTTAATATAGCTCTTGATTTCGGGGTTCAGCGGAAACTTTGGTCCAGTGTTACTTAATTAACATTTCCAAAAATGTTAAATTCTAAAACAGACTGGACTCATATAAACCCTGAGAAAATGTTAAAGCTGATTCTGTGCGAGTCAATTTAACATTTATGGAACTATTTACACTTTTGTCATGTCTGGAATGTTTCACAGTATGGCATTAAACCTTTCTATCTTCCTGGAAACCAAACCAGATCAAGTTACAGGTAAGATCTGTGGAGAGGCGACCCCGCTCACAGTCAGAATTCCTGTTTTTGTAGGTATTTTTAAACTATAAAACCACCTGTAATTGAATAAATGTAAAGTAGAGCTGTGTAATGTACCATATTTTTTGGACTATAAGGCGTAGTATCCATAATGTTGAATCCTATCGTCTATTTTCACACAGAAGACACACCGGATTATAAGGAGAATTCAGCAAAACAAACCCATGACACTTGAGACTGATCCCTTAGCCCAGGAGTTCATGATCCATTGGCAGATTGTGGCGTAATTCCCCCAGTGTTGCCTCCCTGTCTCGGTGAATGTTTATGTTAATTATGAATGTGAATGTGGGAGGATAATTTAAGTTTGTTTTTTATTTCCTACGAGAAGGACTCAAATATACATTGAGTATTAACGTCTTTAATGCAGTTTTGAGCACATTTGTTTAAGTTTTACAGAAACAAAACTTAAAACCACATGACTCATTTGCATAAACTATAAGCACTGAAAAAAGAAACAGCTCTCTCCTTGTGCGCTGATACGGTTCAGCTTCTGTCAGACTAAAGGACACGACTCAGTGGAATATGAGTGTTCTTTCTGTGACAGAGGTTGTGCTGCTGATGATGAGTCTGTTCTGTGTGTGTCCTATTGGAGATGGTTCATGTGAAACTTTTCAGAGATTATAAATCTGCAGGTCATATGCATAGACCAAAGTCATACTAAAACATTTTGACAGATTTTTGGGCGCCATGTACCACATAAAATCGGGTCGAGGTCAGTAACAACCAGAATTAATACATAAGGCGCACCAGATTATAAGGCACATCGGATTATAACGCACACTGTTAATTTTTGAGAAAATTAAAGGATTTTAAGTGCGCTTTATAGTCCGAAAAATACGGTAAATGTAAAGTAGAGCTGTTTAATGTCATACTGTGGAACATTCCTGGCAGAACAATGACATATCCATAGAAACAAGCAGGTGACAGGACACAATGTAACTTTAAAGAGGGCGGATTTTTCTTCAATGTTGTAACTGAACACATAACATATTTAGATCACCATGTTAGAGTTTATTGTATTGAAAATGCTACAATCGCTGAAATATTTACGTGTTTTACGAGTCTCCCTTCTCTTTGCTCCTCATGCTAAGTCACTCCTCCTTCAGAGCACTACCACAACACAATCAGCGTCCATCCCGGTAATGAAACTGCTGCAAATCCCATCAAGTTTGTCAAGTTTTTATGTATAATTTTGCATCATGTTTTTGTATATTTATGGAGAATTGTCATGTGGGAGCATGACTAAGGCCTGGGAGAGATCACTAAATGACTCAAACATGCATGGATGACATCTAAACCCTCTTTGGACATGTTTTTGATGAGGGAACAACATTATAACATGGTAGAAAGCTAAAAAAAATCATTGGGTAGCCTGTAAAAGTCAATCTCAAGCAATAATTGACGCATTATGTTTTGTTTTTCATATTTTTATTAAGCCTAAAAATAGCCTGAGGATAAAAACATGGCCCCACACACTTGACATCTGCGTCGTATTGGTTTTAAATATAATAGAGCCAAGAGCAATAGGCTACAGTTCAGGTGGTACCGTTTTAAATATGTCTCATTCACGCAGACAGCTGACTCAGGCTGTTCCAGCGCCAGGAAAAACCCACCTCTATTAAACGCACTATATATACAGACTCCAGTGTTTATTTCACATTTCACCAGTTACTCGTGCAGCTACAGACCACGCTATGTCATGAGAAATAGATTTTTTGAGCTTTCTATCGTGTCCTCTTCATCAAAAACAGGGCTCAAGAGGTTTTAGATGCCGTCCATGCATGTTTGAGTACTTAATTTTGTTTATTTATTTCAGTCTCAAAGTATGAAAAGACATTAACAGTGTCATAACATACAAAAAAGAAATAATAAATACAAGGACTGAATGAAAAGGAGCAGAAAAAAGTAATTTTATGTTGTCTGGATGCTTTTCCAGACACTGCATGGTTACTTTAAAACATTTCAAATCATTGCATTTCATTTCAATCACAAATATGAATCAATTGCAAACAGATATCTTCACTTTTATGTATTTTAGTGAAGGGGTAGTGACAAATACAGCATTTTCAATACAATAAAAGGTAACATGGTGATCTAAATATGGTGGAGTTAATGCGCCATAAAAACTGTAACCTGTTCAGTCCATCACACCAAATTCTCCAATTAATAACTACTGATTTACAAACTGAGCACTGGTTAAATTACATATATTTGGTATTTAAGTAAAAGTACAGATACTGGAGCAAAAAAAAAAAAGTATCACATGAAAAAACTCAAGTAAAAACATTAAAGTAGCTGTTGAAAATGTACTTAAAGAGTAAAAGTGTTTTGTGCAGATTTTGAGGTCTTATAGCTTCAAATGTAGTGATTTTCATACAGATTTGTACTGTGTTTTGTTCATCAGAAACAACTGAATTTATATTTTCTCTTTTAACTGGTTTTATTTTGACAGACAGATCGCTGCAGCGTCTGCAGTGATGTGGTTGTTGTATCAGACCACTGTGGTGAAGAAGGAGCTGAGTCGAAAGGCAAAGCTCTAGATTTACCGCTCAGTCTACGGTCCTGTCCCCACCTGTGGTCATGAGCTCTGGGTAATGACCGAAAGAACAAGATCACAGATACAAGTGGCAGAAATAAGTTTCCTCCGCAGGGTGGGTGCTCCCTTAAGAGAGAGGATGAGGAGCTCAGTCACACGGGAGGAGCTCGGAGTAGAGCCGCTGCTCCTCCACATCAAGAGAAACAGCTGAGGCTCGGGCTTCTGTTCCGGATGCCTCCTGGACACCTCCCAGGGGAGTTGTTCCAGGCACATTCCACCAGAAGAGACCCCGGGGGAGACATAGGACACACTGGAGGGACTATGTCTCTCGGGTGGCCTGGGAACGCCTCGGGATTCCCCCCGGAAGAGCTGGAGGAAGTGTGTGTGGAGAGGGAACTCTGGGCCTCCCTGCTCAGACTGCTGCCTACATGAACTGACCCCGGATCAAACGGAAGAAAATGGATGGTTGGATGTTTGCTCAAACTGCGAACATGTTAAAAATAAACCCTCAGTCTTTTCAGCAGGTCTTAAACTATAGTAAAAATACTTTTACTTTTCAGTTCAAAAATGTAGTGGAGCAGAAAGTACAGATACCTGCTGTCAAATGTAGTGAATCAAAAGTATAAAACATCCCCTTTAAAACTTACTAAAGCACAGATGCCTAAAATCTATACATAAGTACAGCACTTTCCACCACTGCACCACTAACAACTGACAAATCTGTGTACTGTTATGAACAAAATTTAAACTGGTGTAAACTACAACCAAATATTGTTGTTGTAGTCATTGCCAGAGGGTTGCATTGTTTTGCTTCTCTGCTGAAATATTTAAGAATGACATACATGAAACTCCACCCATAAAAGGATCTCAGTAATGCAAGTCACCACCAACAATCTGTTTTATATTAGTCCACAGAAAGTCCAGCAGGAAAAAGTACAACAGTATGAGGACAGTATGTTTCCATGAAGTAAAGAGGGACTGTAAATGACCAATTAAGCACCTCAGCCTAATCAGTGACTCATCGTGGCACATCTCCATAAGTTAAACAACTGTTCTTTCTTTTCTCCTACAGCCTTTTGTAGATTTTATAAAAGAGCACAAACACATGAGGAGGTACTGCGCTCTGAGTCTAAGTCTGTTTCCACACTGGGTTCTTTTAAAGGTGCACTATGTAACTTTTTGGGTGGAGGGTCAGTCAAATGCTTTTCTCTGTGGAGATGTCATTAGCCCACAATCCATCACATTTCTTGGATTTCAAATAGATTTATACTGCATCATCTGTTTTTGTCACTACTTCATGTTATTCCCAAATGCAATGCTTGGCAGGATGTCTTGTTTTGCTCGTTCACGTAACATTGGGGAAAAAAAGAAAGAAAGGAAAAAATAAAATAAATAAATATAAAAACAACTGTTAGGTTATTAGCAAATATAAATAAATTAATAATAAAATGTAAAAATGGTGTCATAATAAAAATAAAAATAAATGACAAAAAGCATTGGAAAAATCTGGAAAGAAATATAAAAAATTAATAAAAATGTAAATGTGTTAGGTTATTAGCAAAAATAAACAAATAAATAAATAAAATGTAAAAAATTGTGTCAGAATCAGAAAAAATTACAAATTGCATTGGAAAAAAAAAATAAAATAAATAAATAAATAAAAATTTAAAAGTTTAGGTTATTAGTAAAAATAAATGAATAAATAAAAAATAAATAAATAAATAAACAAATAAATCAATAAATAAAATATGAAAATTGTGTCATAATCACAAAAAAATTACAAATTGCATTGAAAAATAAAAAAGAAAATTGAAATAAATATAATTAAATAAATGAAAATGTAAAAGGGTTAGTTTATTAGCAAAAATAAATAAACAAATAAATAAATAAAATGTCAAAATTGTGTCATAATCAGAAAAAATTACAAATTGCATTGAAAAAATAAGAAAAAAGCCTAAAATAAATAAATAAAAAGAAAAAATTAAAAATGTTTAGGAAATATAAATAAATAAAATATCAAAATGATGTCATAATATCACAAAAAATTACAAGTCGCTCTCAAACTGACCTGGTTTAACTGTTTAATAGAAAAACCAGACTGTATTTTTTTTTTTATGAATGAACCAGAGACTTAATCCCTTCTGCAGCAGCTGCCTCGACTTCCTGAACATGTACTTTGCATTACTGCGTATACTACATTTAAGAGTATTATGGTAGTAACTGTGAACTGCGCTGTGACCTACATGAATCTGTTCCAGTGAAGAGTTCCAGGCCTGAATAAACTGTCAGCTCTGCCCCAGTCTGTCAAACCCTCTTTAACTACAACCACAGACAAATGATAGTGACATTATAGGGCAGAGAATACATGAACACACAGACGACCCATGCAAATGACACAAGATTGGCCTATATATCAGTTTGTACTATTTATTTTTATACCGCTGTTGGCCTTTGTATTAGTTATTTGTATTATTTGGCTAATACTGTTATTTACATTATACGTTTTATATGGAAGGACTGCAGGAAGGAGAAATGAATGAGGGAGTGAATAAGCTGAAGATTGGATATTTTTGGTATTTATAAATTATGTAAAAAGGCAGATTCAACTCATGATTCACAGGTTTAATGCGTCTTTACTAGGGACGTAACAATAACCGAAATATCGTGATATCGTATCGTCAAAAGTGTCACAGTAATATCGTGGGCTGTCACAATATATCGAAATACAAGTTTCTTTGCGCAAATGCATGGTTTTATAGTAGCAACAGTTTATAAACATCGGAAACTACATATCCCATGATTCATTTCAGTGCAGACAACATGAAGAAATATGTTTTTACTTGAATTCTGGGGATTATGATGCAAATAATTCACACCAAAATCTTGTCAAGGTATTTTAAAAGCAAAAAAGTGTCCCATCTAAAATTATATCAGCCTCTTGAAAATATCGCAATAAATATCGTACCGTGAGATGCATATCGTGATAATATCGTACCGAGACATTTGGATATTGTTACATCCCTAGTTTGTATATAAATGCATTGTTCCCTAGTAGTTTAAATAGTTGAACTGCAAGTATAAATTGCATATCTGTACTAGTAAATTTTAGGTATCTGTACTACTTAAAGGTGCATTGTGTAACTTTTCTGGCGGTGGGTCTGCTGGATCTGCTGGTTTTCACAATAAGTATTTTAGTGCTTTGCCTGAATGTTCCACAGCATTCAACTTTTCTATCTCCATGGAGACAAGACAGATCTGTAAAGAGATGTACACATGTGTTTTGGAGCAATAAAAACAGATGTAATTGAATAAATATTTCATAGATAAGTTAGTAATGCCATAGTGTGGAATTTTCCTGGCAACGCAATAGTGTAACCTCAACCAGAAAAGCTGCGCAGTGCATCTTTTTTCACTACATTTGGGAGCCTGTATCTGTACTTTACACTCCACTACATTTTTGAACAGGACTGAAAAATTGAACAGGTAGAAAAAGACAAAACAATCAATTCCAAAGTTTCAATGTATTCAGCAAAATATTGGCTCTGATTTTCAGCCACTGATCAGTCCGTCTGTCCAAGGGCAGCTGTGACTACAATACAGCCAAAGATTTTGCAACTAGTGAGGCAAAAATGATGAATAACGCTGTGTAAACATCTGCAATACAAAACTCATTACGTATTATTATTAAATATGACTTGTTGACATGTATTCTAACATTTTCCAGTGGACACTCAACAGATTGTTTCATAAAAATTCATTATTTTCAAACTAATTATTACGAGTTTTATGTCATTCATTGGAACAGCCCAGTTGAGTAATCTTTTATTATGAGTCTGTGTACATGTCCAAAACTCAAAATACTCTGTTCCACCTTGTGATGCCATGAAGCTGTAGTAACAGAATACGCAGGGTTTGTGTATTAAGCATTTGTAAATGAAAAAAAAAAAACACAACTTCAGATATTTTAAATGAGGAAACAACATTATAACATAGATCAGAAAATAGTGTAATATGGCCCCTTTAAATAAAAAATAAAGAGTTTTTGGTCTTTGCTAATTGCTAAATAATTACTCATTCAAATTTCTATTTCTATTTGATTTTGTGTAATTTTGCAGCCCTATAGCCACTCACAATGAAACACAGCTACACACTAGGGCTGAAAAAAGAAAAAAACTGAATTAAGATTTTTCAGACAGATGTTGTGATTTCGATTTCATCCACGATTTTTTTCAAATCAAGTTCTAGTGCACATGAACATTTGTAAACATCACAGAAACTTACATCATACCAGAGTCCTGCACCAATGATTTAATGCTGGACCATTTGTGCACATTTGTTTACATTTTACAGAAACAAAACTTAAAATCACTTGACTCATTTGCATAAATTATAAGCGCTGAAAAAACATCTCACTCTTTGTGCTGCTGATGCGGTCAGCTTCTGTCGGACTAAGGTTACGTTTACACTGAAACGAATCAACATATCACCGTATCACCATATCGGAAACAATTGGCATCCAGACATGTTTCTGTGTCCGCAAGCCTTCCCTATCCACACAGTTTTGAGCATATTTGTTTACGTTTTACAGAAACGAAACTTAAAACCACACGGCTAATTTGCATAAACTAAGCGCTCAAAAAACAGTTTGCTCTTGTGCGCTGATGTGGTTCCGCTTCTGTCGGACTAAAGGACACGAAGTGGATTATATGTGTTCTTTCTGTGACAGAGGGATGTTCTGCTGATGGTGAGTCTGTTCTGTGCTTCTATCGCGTTGGAGATGGTTCATGTTAAACTTTTCAGAGATTATACGCCTGCAGGTCATATGCAGAGACCGTACATATGAATGGACATATATTCTAGCCTCTTAGCAGGTGAATTACTTTGCGGAGCATAGACCTACATCAGCGTATCAGCGTTTTCAGGCCTCCACACAGTGCTGGATCAGATCCGTACTCAGATGAATTCATGGGAGCTGGCAGCACCAGATCGTTTCATCTCTGGAGGCGTTTTGAATCAGATTAGTGTGAACGAACACTGCATCTGCAACGAAAACGATTCAAATATGTATTAGTGTGGACGGGGCCTAAAGAACACGACTCAGTGGATTATGTGTGTTCTTGCTGATGATGATGAGTCTGTTCTGTGCTTCTATCGCGTTGGAGATGGTTCATGTTAAACTTTACATGAACGGCAGGTTTAAATCCTCGCCCCCTAGTGTTGTGGTAGTGAATTACTTAGACCTCGTTGCAGACCCATAAATCAAAAACAACGGTGACAGTGTGTGTTGACTCAACACAGAACTAAACTTCGCTCTGAAATTGGACTTTAAGAGCACTGCAAAAAAAAACAACAACAAAAAAACACAGCTTTGACACTCCCAAAATCATGTTGTCTGAGATTGCAATTTTCGGTCTAAAATGATAGAACGTTCAGCCCTACTGCACACTATACTCCTCCTTTCCATGGGTCCATTTTGGTCCGACATCCTTCACTACATCATCTGCTTTCACTGTAATGCGATCCAATGTAAGTAAACATAATCTTGTTTATTGATGGGCGGATGACACAAACCACTAGAGAGGCATTTCACACATAACTTTAAGCTGATCTCTGGCTTCACTGTTATGGATTTGATCTCATTGGCCCGTGACTGCACTTGTCCATCACTAGAGCACATTACAGTGATAAAAGCTGCTACAGTGAATAATATGAGTGCTTTATAGTGCGTACAGTGACAGAGGGAGGCCTATTAACAGCATCAGGATCCATTATAAAGGCTGCAGCTTCTCTCCTTGGCTCTGCTCTGTCAGAATCTGGGCCGAGACTGAAATGACATTAAGGAGAGCAGAGCAGAGGAAAGACTGGCCCCTGGAGCCCGGTAACCTACATCTGTGTTTGTGCAGTGACAGGAGGAGAGCAGGGAGGAGCGAGGAGAGATGGAGGAGCTGAAATTAAGTCAATAACAAAATGACTTAATGACTTATACTTATTGTACAACTCAGACAGACGTTCACCAAGCAAAATGTAGTAAACAGAACTTATATCTCTGCACACAGTGGTTATGACTACCACCTTACAGCAAGAAGGTTTTGGCTTCAAATCCCAGATCGAACTAGCCAGGCTGGAGCCATAGTGCCTCCGCTCAATTTCATTTCTCTCCAGCGACTAGGCCAGGAATCGGAATATACTAGACGAATTGCACCGGCCAATCAGCGAAGAGCTGTGAAGCCAAGACGTGAAAGTAAAGTGCCTGTCTGGGTTCCCTTTTGTGGCTCAGCACAACAGTAAACAAAGCGGTCGAGATGGATGTAGACGAAGACAGACATTCTGTGTTGACAACGATTCCTGAGATCGAGGATTTAAAGCTGGAACAAAGAGAATATTTGGTGGATTTTATCAAGGGGAAAGACGTTATTGCCGTTCTTCCTACGGGATTTGGGAAAAGCTTAATATACCAGTTAGGCCCATTAGCGGCGCATTACATACGTCACAACCAAATAGCAGCGATTGGTTAAAAAAAAAAAAGTACCCACCTATTGTCAAGCGAATGAATCCTAATGCTGCGAGGTCAGACGGTTTCCACAAAGTGAAAATGGCTGATGAATCAAGGCTAAGATCGAACAGGACTCAAAGCAAGTCTATGCAATTTTGTTAAAGAACTTATATTTATAATGAGACACTTTATTTAATACACTGTTGGCTTTATAGAGTTGTTAAGTGATGATGATGCCACAATCAGCTTCTAGCTTTTTTTGTTTTGTTTTGGTTTTTGCCACAAAGTTGCCTGCCCTTGACCCAGAAGTGACATCAAACTCTATTTCCACCTGCAGGATTCCATGGAAATAGAGTTAAAGCCAAACTTTGGAACATTCTCAGTGGAGATAGATGAGTTTGACGCCATACTGTGCAAATATTAAAACCAAAGGAACATCTCCATTGAAACGAAGGTGGAAATAAAGTAGGTAAGTTTGATGTCACTTCTGGGTCAAAGGCAGGCAGCTTTGTGGCAAAAGCATGAATAAGAGGAACCCCCCGTCTGTCCGCGAGTGAGATCAACTAGTGGCCACTCCAGGTACTGCAGCCCAGAAAGAGCAGTCCAATAGCCGATAGAACACAATGCATTTTTTGTCAAATCAAACAGCCCGTGTTCTGCTGACAGAGCATCGACAGCTTTCACAAAGGTTGGATTTAGTTGGGATTCTTTTGTATTTTTACAATATGAACTTTACTTTTTTTTTTTTTTTATCGTCAAAGCGCCTAAAAGTTTGCCTTGAAAGACTTAGACTAGCCTCGCTCTGAGCTCGCACTTGCAGCTCTCGCTCCGATTGGTCAGAACTGTACATTTCTGACCACGTTTCTCACATGTTTTGGGGTGTAAGGCCAGTATTCAGAAAGTGATTCGAAATCAATTTTGGCGCAATGAGTAAATGAGCACAGGCCACTGAAAAAAATATCTTGGCCATCTTGGATTCACCTTTCAGATTTTATTATAGTTCTATGGACAAAAAACAAAACAAAAACAAAGCTAGAAATCAGACAGTTGGACCCAGGAGTGGCATCATCTTCTCTTATTTTATTTATTTATTTATTTATGTTTATTAAGGACATCACAATCGCATTAGACAAGCCAGATGCATTGCTTTGAGTGTTTTACCACAAGTGCTAGTTTTCAACACCTGTCCATATAAAAATATAAACTACATGCATAAAAACAGAGAATACAAGACACATAAATTACATACAGATAAAATATATACAGTACATTTTCAGTGGATGCAGTTTTGATTGGAAACATACAATAATTTCAATTTCCTTTTAAATTTGTTGTAGTTGGTTTCCAATTTTAAATGAGCTGGTAAACCGTTCCACAGACTGAGCCCCTTTAAAAGAGAACGAGGACTGACCAAGAGCCGTCCTGTACCTAGGAACAACACAATTACCACTAGTAGCGCCTCTTGTGTTTGCTCTGTGTGAACATTTTATGGTCCTGGCAAATTCTGAGTGTAATGGTGTATCAAGACACTTTAAAAAATAATTTAAGATTATTAAAATTGATAAAATTTTCAAAGTTAAAAAGTTGATGTTTCTTTGTAATTTCACAGTGGTGCCAGTTTTTGGGCTTTTTGTCAAGGATCTTAAGGGTCAGTTTGTATAATGAACAAAGCGGTAACAACTTAACAACTTAACAACTCTATAAGGCCAAATAAGAGTCAGGTTTGTGGAGATGCAAGCCCGCTCCGAGGACGCACGGTTTTCAGTGCAATAAACACAATCAAAATAAACCAACACACTTTTATTGTCTATTTTTTGGGTCGAAAGTTACATGCTGTTTAAATAATTGGATTTGTAATTTGAAATGCTTTTAGTAGTGCTTAACCTTCATCAGGACATGTAGTGGTAAAAAAAACATAATAACATAAACGTATAAAACATATAAATATAACTTTTAAATACAGGTTATAAAATGGTTTTAATTATGCAAAAGAAAAATGATCATCTATGAATAAAAACAATTCCCGACACACTTTACAGAGACGCCTCATCAACTTGAGTTGTTGTCCTATAATTGTTGCTACAATACAAAGCTGGTGTGTGCGTGTAGCTCAGATAAACATTTAGCAGAGTCCATTCTTCGGTTACATTACAGTAATTAATGTCTCTCAGCTCCTCTACATACAAGGCCCTGGTGTTTAAACTGGCACCAGACTGGCACTATGGCATTTGCAGAGAAGAAGAACTACTCTCAAAGCAACAATTACACAACAATAGAACGTAACAGCAGCGGAGGCAAAGCCATTTCACTCAAAAATGTGTTTAATGGAGGGAGAAAGCCTCTGCGCAGAAGAGACAATTATGCAACTTAAGTTTGTCAAGTTTAGAAAGTCAGACGTCGCTCCTGGGCTCTGTATATGTACATGTATATGGTCTATAATGTGTTCTATAATAGGAGACATTTACATAAATAACCGGTTTCAAACTTTAAGGATTTTTTCTTTAACTGAATGACATGATGATTAAAATGACAGCAGAGGCTCATCCAAGATTTGAACTACTAATATACAGTAGGTTTAGTGGAGAAGGCCATTAGATTTCACTAAGCTGAAACAAAAACAGGAGTGGAATCCTCTGGCTCATCTAAGACAAACCCTGTATCTTGTATAAATCAGTTCAAGTTTATTTGTTTGTTTTAACCCTGCACAGCAAGCTGGATTCTCATGATATTTGTGAGTTCACAAACTCACAAGAATCCATCTTGGCTCCTGAAGCGAAGAAGACAAAAGCCCAAACAAACAAAAACAAACATGGCAACACCAACAGACATATTTCAGCTGATTTTAGCGTCAATACATAATTTTTAGTTTGTGAAAAATGTGCAGAAAGTGTATGTATGTATAGTGAGTGCACAGTGAGCGTGTTGTATGTATAGTGAGTGTGCTGGTGTTATGTACTTTTGTGTGATTGGTCCTGTACTTTTCTCTGTCCTGTAGATGATTTCACATCAACCTGCCGAGAGACTGAAGATGGAAATTAGCCAGACTGGTTTTAATCTTTACATATTTACATTTTAAATATTCATTAATATCTGCTATCCCTTTACAAATAAATAAATAAGAAGAATAAGGGAAGATTTTTGTGCTTTTCTCTCAGATTTTTGTGACGCTTCGACCAATCAGATTCAAATAATCGTCATTACGCTCTGTGTTTTCTGACGTTTTCAGTGAGAGCTGTTCCAGATTGATGTGTAGAACCAAATGCAGCCATTTATCATACAAGTTTGCTAGTATTACTTTAGAAAAAATAGTAAAAATAGACTGTAATTTCAAGCAACTAAACTAAAATATCTCAAAGAATGATGAAACTATTGACAGCCAAAACTAAAAGTCTAAGAAACCAACAAAACTGGAACTTGGACCAGATAATATTGGTTCTAAGCCGGAGCTATAATGAGACCAAACCACGGAAAAAAAAACAACAGCACTAGAGCACAAGAGGAGCCTGAACCACACTGCTCCAACAGCCTCAGAGCAGCATCAGAGCTCATTAAAAGTTATTTTTCAAGTTCAGGTCAGTAAGATAACCAATGACACGACACCTACAGATGCAGCAAGAACCGAAGAGTCAAATGGCCCAAAACACTCAAAAATAAAAATGCTATGAGGCTGATGATAAGTTAGCTCAGCTCTTACCTGCGACCCGGACCACGGCCCTCTCTGCAGGGTCCAACACAGAGTCCTGGCTCCTCCTCTTGCGGCGCTCGTGTTTGGACAGGTTCCAGGGCAGAGTGTCTCCGGGGGGCCCCAGGTACGTGGAGGGGCAGGGGGACAGGGACCCGCCCGACCGCTCGCTACGGAAGGAAGGCTCACTCACACAGGAGCGCTCACTCAGGGTGTCATCATCTGAAGACTCCATCTGCGCGGAAAAAAACAAAATAAATCAAAATATCTTTAAAAATGATTCTAGTGAAGGTGTATGGAGTTCACGATCACAAAGTATAACCGTATTTTTTCAGTTTAAGAGAAAAACTCAGCCTAAATATGCAGCATTTGTGTGTTTTAACTGTATGAATGAAACAAATTAAAACTCCATGCATGTTTGTGATGAGGAAACAACATTATAGCATCAGAAAACAGTGTCATATGTGCCCTGTAATAGCACCAGCAGTACTTTGTGTTTGTAGCTTGTTACTTCCACCTCTGGAGCTATGAATGGAAAACATGTATCAAGTGCGAAGGAGGATGGGACGACGTGAATCCAGGTCAGAAACAGAGAGAAACGTCTTTAGAGAAAGTGCAGAGCTTCTATTATTCAGCACCGAGCAGAACCGTGATGTGAACTCAGCAGCAGACAGCAGTTTGGAGGCGAAATTGTTCAAATACAATATAAAAAGGACTACAAAAGCATCTAAAATGAGATACTAATCAATACTAAAACTGGTATCGAAACTAGATACCTCATTTGAGCAAAAAGTCACGTTCAGAGGACAGAAATTAACCTTTTCTGAATAGTTTTAGAATGATCTTGAGCTGTTTCAGAACAAATATGAGAACACATGGACCACCGAGGGATTACATGAAAAGAAATATAAAGGTAAAAGAAAGTACTACGATATTTCAATATTGAAAACCTCACATTCTATTGTCTAAAGAATTTGCGTTTTTAATAGGAATTGACATTGCATTTTAAGTCTTTCCTTAGTATCAAAAGTTTGAAAGAGTTTGAATTTTTTCTGTCTGTGGAGTATTTGATTTTAGATTTTTTTTTTCATCAGCCGTATCAACAGTAAAAAAAAATAAAAAATAAAAAATAAAAAATACTGTGGGGGAAAAAAAAAAAAACAAGACAATTTTTTTTTCTGAGCAAAAAAATGGCAAAAAAAACAACCTAAAAATAAATAAATAATAATTTTAAATAATAAATGAATAAAAAAATTAAAATTAAAAACACAGCTGTTGGTCAAAAAAACAAACAAACAAACAAACAAAACAAAAATATGCAGTTAGAAAATGAAACCCAACTGACATGCCTCTTTTTTTTTTTTTTTTTTTTTTTTTTTGCGTGCCGCTCAGGGCTTCCGTAGTCTTTTAATAAACATCTGAAATTATTCTGTCAACCAAACAGATCTTCTTGTCTGGTGCTTGTTGGCGACACTGTCTTATGTATCTGTCTGAAACACAAACAATAATGATAACTGTATGTTAATAGATATGACTCAGGCACAGTTCATATTTAGTTCAACAGGCCGAGCCAACAAACAGAAACTGTAAACAAGTACGTGGGCAGCTTCAGAGTAATTTCAGTGTAGTTAGCTCCTCCCTTCAGGCACCAGTGTTCACCAGCGTCTTCACTCTAAAACTTTTCTCCAGGTGACAGAATTGAATTTCTTTTGCTATGAATCAGACCTGAACGACTGAGGGATTACACAGACATCTGAAATAATGAGCTCTTTAAATGTTCAGATAGAAAAGGTCCACAAATGTATGCGACGGTGAGGCAGCATTTGCTCAGCAGTTCTGTTGTTGTTATTGTTCCCTGACATTGCAAAACCGCCTCTGTGTTTATGGGCAAGACACTTCATCCACTCATGCTTTTTTGGGGCTGATAAAAGCGCTGCGGCTGCATAATTTAGGATGATCGCATTAATAATAAAAAAGACCATGGGAACTAGCGACAAAGCAGAGCCTGCAGAAGGTCAATGGCCAACAGTGCAAGACATAATTAAGGATGTACTTATCCAGCTTTTTCAGTTCCAAGACTTATTACAGCTTTAAGTATCTGCCGATTACTGATATCAACCAGTGCAGGGACTGAAAATGGCAGTTACTGATCCAAATGTGTTATATAACTGTTTGTAGCGGCTTCCTAAACCAACCCTGTAGCTTTGTGACATGCTTGGAGCCAATTGTAAACAGATACGCTGAGACCCAGAATGCGTTTTGGACATTTTTTAACAAACAAACAGCATCAGGACATCACAGAGCTGCAAAGAGGATGGATGGGACCATTTGGAAGAACTAAATGCATATAAGAATGGATAAGTAGTAGCGGGTCACAGGTACATAATACACAATAAATATACTTTTGGGGAACAGTTTTACTGCAGTGTTGCTTTAAACTACTACATGCTTGTTCTGTTGATGTTATACAGTTGTTTTAGTAATTTGAACAATTGAAAATGTCCTCAATTGGTCTGTTTAGTAGTACTGGCAAAAAGGCTCATAATCTGCTATAATATATTGCAACATACCATTGAAATTGAAATTGGCTTCTGGATGGGAGCAGAAACATCTTGATTTCAAAAACAGTGTCCGCATAATCATACCCTTAAAAGTTACCCTCATATTTTGTACGTATTTTTTAGGGCTGCACAATTTTATTCAGATCACACATTGTAAACAACTCCAGCAGCACTGACATTTGACTGGACTATGAAGGACTCAAATATGATCTGATAAACCAACTCAAGAATCTGAATTTCATGTTTGTAGAGGGGCAACTAGATTTTTCTTAGAAATTTTAGGCATTTTGTTCTTTGCATCCTTTTTTTTTTAGAATAATTTCAGTCTCTACAATTGGATAATTGTGCCAACTCAAATAGTGATTCTGATTTGACAGTGATAGTAAGTGCTCACCTTTCCACTTTTCCACACACACACCTGCCCACGTGAGCCCCGCCCCCTCAGCACCGGAGCAACACGCCCACACCCTCAACCAGACCCACAGTGCACCGCTCCTGTCTTCTACACCAGGGGTCTTCAAAGTTTTTCAGACAAGGGACCCGCAAACTGATGGAGAGCTGGAGCAGGGGCCCCCTACTATATACACTAGGGGGACATTCCATCAAAGTCGGTTAACAAGTCCAGGCTTATCCGAAAATCCTGAGCTGAATCGAGCTCCATCTCCAGTTTAAGCCTCAACTCGTTCCGTGACAGAAATAAGCCCAAGTCTGACCAAAGGTAATTCAGGCCTGAAGTTTAAACTGTACTTTTTGCTCAGTGACTTTGGGAAGGCCAGATCAATGGGCTCAAAAACGGGCTCAGAGTGTGACTATTTTAATGACGGTGATTAAATGAAAAAGGATCCACAGCGCGCAGAGACAAGAATTTGATTTGGGACACAGAACGGTCATTCTGATCTGAGGAGCGAGAGGAAAGACATGACTACGCCCGCCTCTCCTGTTTGCTCCTCCTCTCCTGGTCACTGCGCAGGTATAGAGGAGGCAGGCTGTGTAGCGCGGACGCCAGAGCCTGATTCTGCTGTGCGTAAAAGTGAGGCTGTAACGAAACTCTTCACAAGAATTGATCAAACCTGTGCAATGGTGTTTGCATTTTGACAGGGAGCGAGAGACATCCTCCAAACATTTAGAAATATATATATATAAGTATGTACAGCGCAATTTCTGCTGATGTCTTCTGACGGAGGAAATTTGCCTGTGTTTTGTATAGAGGGAATATAAACCTGGATATGTCTTTTTGTTGTTGTTGTTTTGTTTTGTGTGTGTAAATGTGTATATACCTGTCTGTATATATAACATATACACTATCATATGAGTATATTGGTATGTGTTTATGTAGATGTTGTATATATGTGTTATATATGTATATGTGTGTATTCTGTAAATGTATTTATGTGTATGTATGTGTAGCTACCCTGGTTTTCTTCGCAAGAAAGGACTTCACACTTCGTATTGATGATCATGTGTCAATATTTATTCTTAATAATCTTCAATTCCATCAACACATTGAAACACCGTGAAAACTAAAATAGAGACAGACACAGAAAATGTCTCAGCTTTACATAAATATCTTTAAATAAATGCAAAACTGAAAACAATATTTACCGTGTTCGCCTATACATCACCAGCGGTAGTTAAGTAGCGTGTCTTTAATTTTGATATCTTTCTTTACACATTTTTCTGTTTCTCTCTATCGTCCTTTTCTCTCTTTTTCGTGGCTACTATTTTCTCTCTCTTTGTTTACTTCCGGGGGCAAGGTTAAAGGTCACATAACTCAAAAGGTAAATATTTTCACAAATAAAATATAAAATTAACAACTGTTGTATTCTGACACATCTCAATATTCAAACTATTCCATTCCATTCCATTTTCTTCCGCTTATCCGGAGCCGGGTCGCGGAGGCAGCAGTCTAAGCAGGGACTCCCAGACCTCCCTTTCCACACACACTTCCTCCAGCTCTTCTGGGGGGACCCCAAGGCGTTCCCAGGCCAGCCGAGAAACATAGTCCCTCCAGCGTGTCCTGGGTCTTCCCTGGGGCCTCCTCCCAGTGGGACATGCCCAGAACACCTCCCGAGGGAGGCGTCCAGGGATCCCGGCAACCTAGTCCACGGACACAGAACCTGGAATATTCAAACTAATAAAATAATAATTTTCTCACTTGTTACCATGAAAACAAATATACTGACATTATCGTGAGTTACAGTATGTGTTTTCTGTTGATGCCCATCAATAGGGAGTTTAAGGGTGGGGGGTTTAAAAGGGAGAAAAATGCATTGCTAACTGGATTATGTATAACTGAAAATAATAACACTTGAATAAAAAATGTTATCACAAAAAAAAAAATTAAGAAATATAAAAAAAAGTCTAAACCTTAAGAAGACCCCTGTTGAAGACCTCTGTCCTACACTGTTATTTATAAGTAACTACAAGAACAACTTGGCATAAATAAAAATTCAAGCATTACAGCACATTCCAGTCCAGTTACAGCCAGAAAATTGTCTTATTGCTTGAATTTAGATGCCAAATTAGGAAATAGACTGCACTGATATTCGGCAGCTGATATCCAAACCTGCAGAATTTGATCAGATATGGTAACAGATCGATGCATCCCTAGAGATAAGTTCAAAACGCCACAGATACTTTAAAAATAACTGCATATTTCCCTATCTTGCAGTATTTTCATGAATGTTTTGATGACAGTTGGACAGACAGGGGTTTTCTGCTCAGCGTAGCACTCTCTCTCTCCGTCTGACACATGCAGGAGATGTGAGTGGGCGCAGACATCTCAGAGCTTCAGTCTAACGCGGCTATTTTTAAAGAACAGTCGATATTACAGAGATCCAGCTCAGGTTTCTCTTCTTTTTCATTAGTGTGGGTGGGACGGACGCCTGAGTGGCCTATCACCATGACGATAAATCAATAACTTTAAGCTCGATACAGTAAACAGAATGAATAGGAGCATCGGTGAGTCGTACAGGAGCAGATACAGGCAATTTGCAAAGTTAATGTGATGCTTTGCAAAATTAGAATAACAAGTAGAGCTAGGAATTATTAAGAAGTTGTTGTCTTTGTTAATCCACTTCTTGTGCAAAGTTCATATGAAACACAAACATTTTAATCGTCAAAACAGTGAAAATGTCAAATGTGTCCGCATAAACAAGTTTCTTTCCACAAAACAAGCGACAAAACTGTAGCGCTGTAACAAAATAATTGAGTAAAATATACCAAAAAATACTCTTGGTGATATATCGATACAGCAGCCCACGATATCAATACTCTACATCAATACGATATATCGATATTCTGATATTTTTGCACACACCCCTAATAAACAAATACATAAGAAAATGTTTATAAGTAGCAAAAAGATTCAGATAAAACAGAACTTGAAAACATCACATCACTTCCAAAATCATGATGTTTCTGCTAATTTGTGTTTAATTTCACAGTATGGAGATGAAAAAAAAAATAATGAAAGATGCACTATGTAACTTTTCTGAGGGAGGTTTTGTCTCCATGGTGAAGATTGCGTTCGTAAAATTCCTAGATTATATATTTTGCATTGATTCAATTAGTGTTATTTTTACTCAAACATACATTGAAAATCATGCATTATTACAGTGAGAAGGGTAGACTGTCCACAGATCTTACCTGTAACCTGTCTGTCTCCTTGGAGATAGATAAGTTTGCCATACTTTCTAAGCAAAGCAACATTTCTAAGTACCATAATGCGAGTTTCTGTCCGTATTTTACACCCAATGGCAGCCAATTGTACGTATTATTTATTAACGGCCCTATATTACTCAAAATTGATGTTATAATGTTGTAACCTCATCAAAAACAGACCTGGAGTTGTGTTTTGTTTCATTCATACATGTTTGAGTAACACTTTATTATTAGTCTGTTTACATCTCCAAAGCTCAAAATGTTCTGTTCCACCTTGTGATGTCATCAATCAATCAATCAATCAAACTTTATTTGTATAGCACTTTTCATACATTTGAAATGTAGCACAAAGTGCTTCACATGCAACAGAAACATTTTTAATACATTAATTAACCCCCCCCCCCCCATACCACAATTTAAACAGAAACATAAAAACTAAAAAACTAATAAACATAAAGCTCTTAAAAGTTATAGTAAAAATTAAAAGTGTATAGCTAAGACCAGATGGAGACAAAATAAAATAGTAATGATAATTTAATTTAAAACTACCATAATAATAACAATAATAATGATAATTTAAGTTAAAACAGGTAAAAGTTTCAGTTAAAAGCTAAATTAAAAAGATATGTTTTAAGTTTACTTTTAAAAATATGAACACTCGCAGCGGACCTCAGATCCTCAGGCAGACTGTTCCACAGACGGGGGCCGTAAAAGCTAAAAGATGCCTCACCGTGAGTTTTAGTTTGAACTCTTGGGACAGCTAAAAGGAGACTACCTGAGGACCTGAGAGTCCGAGAGGGCTCATATGATAAAAGCAGATCAGATAAATAAATAGGACTAAGACCATTAAGAGCTTTATAAACCATAAAAAGAACTTTAAAATCTATCCTGTAGTGGTAGTTTTCAAGTTAACAGCTCCTTTTTAGAGCTCTTGATGCCTAAATATGCAGGGTTTGTGTGTTAAACCTGTGTGAATTAAACAAAACACAACTTCTGGTCTGTTTTTAATGAGGAAACATTATATATACATCAGAAAATAGTGTAAGAAAAGTACTTTAAGTTTTCATCTTAATATGTAGAATTTATTAAAGGGACAGTTTGTCAATGGCCATAGTTATCCTGCCACTAAAAACAGTCTTACCCACTCCACAAAACACCAGAAACAAATCTATTATTACACCAGACTGTCGATGTAAATGTCTGTGTTGATAGAATAATGTTTGAAATAAAACTAACCTCGCATCGCATGAATCGCCGCATGTTGAGGGACTATTTTCTCATATATCAGTCCGCCGCTGCCAAACTTTCTATCAGGAAGTACAACTCGCTGCTGCTGCTCAGACATAAGTCCTTCAAACGCAAGGTTGGTTTAACTTCTAAAATTATTCTATCAACACAGACATTTACATCGACAGTCTGGTGTAATAATAGATTTGTTTTGGGTGTTTTGTGGAGTGGGTAAGACTGTTTTTAGTGGCAGGATAACTATGGCCATTGACATGCACTAGTCTAGCACCAGCGACCTCTGCAAATACAAGGACTGGATGGAATATTTAAAAAAGTGTCTCCACACGTCTACAACGCTCTGGCTCACTAGGAAATGAGGTCCTATGTCCAAAATCCCCGACTGTCCCTTTAAACTAATAAAGTCTAAGATGTTTTGATTCTGTCCCTGACTTGAGAAACACACGATGACCCCAGCGGTGATAAGAGCAGGAAGTGGTGGTCCCGACTCTCAAGGTCAATGATGTAATACAATCTCAAAGTAAATGACCATAGACTGAAGGAGACACCGGATATGTCCCTGTTCAGTCTGAGAAATGTAAGATGTAAACCAGCACCAAATCACAATATTTATAAACCAAATATTCTTTCATTTCATCTAGTTAGACCTCATATTGGGCTATTTAAAGATGCACTATGCAACTTTTTGGTTGGGGGTCTGTCACCTGATTGTTTCTCTGGATTCGCTATTGATCTGCCTAAAATGTTCCACAGTATGACATTAAACAGCTCTACCTTACATTTATTCAATTACAGGTGGTTTTAAAGCTCAAAAATACCTAGAAAAACAGTATTCTGGCTGTAAGTGTGGTCGCCTCTCCACAGATCTGACCTGTAACTCGTGGAGATTGATAAGCTTAACGCCATACTTTGGAACATTACACTGCAAAAAACAAAATCTAGTCAAGTTAAGATGACTGGAATTAAGAAAGTTTTATCATGATTTGAGTACATTTCACTTGACAAGTAAAATTATCTGCCAGTGGAATAAGACTTTTTGTACTTAAAATATGAAAATACATTTTGCTGCACTTAAAATAAGAAAAAACAACAACTTTTTGCACATAAAATAAGAAACAAAATCGTTGCTAGAATTAAGAAAAGGACACTTATTCCATTGGTAGAAAATTTCACATGCCAAGTTGAATCTACTCAAATAAAGTAAAATATTCCTAATTTTAAGTCATTTTAACTTACTTAGATATTGTTTTTTTTTTCCAGTGTACAGGCAAAGCAATAACATCTCTATGGAAACAAGCAACTGGTGGGCTCTCTACCAGAAAAGTTACACAGTGCACCTTTACTAAAAGAAACAAGTGACATTGATTTCCAAGTTAGAAAATTACGTCGCCATAAACAAAGAGCAGTGTAGCTGTCAGCACCTCCAGTGGACAGCTACACATTACTCCAGCAAGTGAAGTTTTATTTAATTTGTACCAAAATGACTACACAACGCTGCCAAATCCTTCAAGTATCACAGATTAAGAAAATAAAATCGGAAAACAAAGTAAGTAGGTCAAAGTGGGCGTGTAGCAGACAGTGTTGGTGAAAACAGGAGCTGATTCACAAAACGGCGTCTTGGAAATAAACGATTAAAGATTGCTCAGACATGCACGAATCACTCTAAATACAAGCTCCCACTGACAAGAAGAGAAACGCCATCTCGATCTACGTTCAAAGTGCAAGGGCGTAGGTTTGCATAGAGACGGTCACAACTGGGGACATGTCACAAACAATATTTGGGGAAGACAAAATAGTCCCTACCAATTGTATTTTAATAAACAAAAATATAAATGTGTTTATTTTTCCAAACTCAACAGTATTAATTTAACATAATTCAGTTAATATTTTTTAGTAGATGTTCTGAGATGTATTCAGTGATATGACGACAGGGTTCATTGGCTGCAACAGAGTGATGTCATTAGTGGAGCCAGGAGCCTAAACTGGGGAAGCGACAGGACAGGGCCGCACCTGAAGATGTCGGCTTGTGCAGGCGCGAGTGAAGACGCTGTGCACCAAACTTTGAGAAACTTTTCAAAAGGAACTTACTTAGCTTCATCTTCAATTAAACCTGACTTGTAATGAGTTGTCGCGGAAAAAGAGCGACTATCGGCACAAGTGCACCTCCCAAACGGAGCCCTACTCGTGCGCTGTGTTGACAATATTCCGTGGAAAAATGTTTGGACATGACGTCACAAATATCTCATCACCAACAAGCAAAGGGAAATCTGCTACAAACTTCTACATCACTGTTATCCACTAAATAATCATCTTAGAAGGGCAATGGACACAAACTGTACATTTTGCGACTGAAAAATGAAACCGCCTCTCACTTCACTTATTTTGGATCTGCCCAGTGTTTTTGGAAAGAATTCATGAAACATATACGCAACTTCTTATCCCATTTTACCCTTTTTTTATGCAAATGTGCTGTTTGGTTTTTGCAGTGTGCGTCATACAAAAAGTAAACAATATTATATAATTAAACTGTTAATCAAGTAACGTATCAGCTTTTTACTGTTTTGCATGTCTTGTGTAACTGTTTTTGTATTTTGTGTTCGTTTGTTGGGACTAAAGATGAAAATGAGGCACTATCAAATAAATAAATATAATAACTTGTGAGTAAATGGTGAGGGGAAACAGCTATAACCACTGGGTGTTGTCTCTTCAAGGACTAAGAGGAGAAGTCAGTGAGGGGTCAGATTAAACGGAGGAGGTCCATCATGTTCTGACCTTCACTGGTGCTGTGAGCGTGACACGAGTCTCATTACTATATTTTATTACTACACTGTGAACTAAGAACGATTTAATGTATGGATGACGATGATACAGCGTTTAAGAAAATATTAAGGTGTAACTTTTTGGTTGGGGGTCCGTCACCTGCACAGTATGACTTTAAACAGGTCTACTTTACATTTATTCAAGTATAAGTGGTTTTAAAGCTCAAAAACTTGGTCTAGTTTGGTCTCCATGAAGATAGAAACGTTTAATCCCGAAGACGAAGCAATAACATCTCCATAAAGAAAAGCGTTTCAGTGCATCTTTAGATGATGTAGGTTGGTGCAAAGTGAGGGCAAAATGTGCAATTAAAATAAAACACAAACCAAACAAAACAAAAAAAAGTCTAAACCTAAAATAAAATGCTCTAGTTGTCTTTCGTCTCAGTTTTTAACTATTGGCTCTATACTAGGTTTTCCCATGGATAGACCAACTAAGTATCAGTACAAGGAACATAACTCATTCTGTCTAATTATCTTGTCTTAATCGACTATGTTTAAAACTAAACTCTGTAATTAAGACTTATAAACATGTTATGAAACGCATGTGATTATTTTATTTATATTTCAGTGTCAGGATGTGTTTTAAGGGCACATATTACACTGTTTTCTGATTTATGTTATAATATTGTTTTATTAGAGTTGTGTTTTGTTTCATTCACCTATGTTTAACACACATACCATGCTTATTTAGATTCTTTCCACTTCTCATTTCATTTTAACTTTACACAAGAAGTTGTTTAACAAAGATCTTTAGTATCACGGCCATGATTTAGCCTTTATTTTTTATTGAACCGTATCGAATCGATTTGAAATGTATTGTATTGAATCGAAAGCTCACTGTATTGAGATGCATATCGTATCGTGGCCTTTGTATCGAGGTGTGTATCGTATCGGCAAGTATTTTACTAAATTATTTTGTTACCTCACTACAGTTTTGTTGTTTTTTCAAAGACAAATTTGTAATTTTCACTGTTTTGATGATTAAAATGGGCGTGTTTCTCATATTAACTTGTGGTTTAACCAACACTTTTAATATCACAGCCATGTAACTTTTTGTTTTGGGGGTTCGTCACCTCCTTTTTTTCTTTGGATTTGTCACTGCTCTGCCTGGAATGTTCCACAGTGTGACATTAAACAGCTCTATTTCGCATTTATTCAATTACAGGTGGTTTTATAGCTCCAATATCTACAGATCTGACCTGTAACTTGGTCTAGGTTGGTCTCCAAGATGATAGAACGAAGAAGTGGTTTAAGAAAGACTTTTAGTATCACAGCCATGATATTTTTTATTGAACCATATCGAATAGATTTGAAATATATCATATCGAACAGAAAGCTCACTGTATCGAGGTATGTATCGTATCAGCAACTTGTTCATGATGCTCAGCCCTACACACAAACCCTGATTATATAGGCTGAGTTCTTCGCTAAAACAAACAACAAAAACACACTATGTTCCACCTTGTGATGTCATGTGGTAATACAGGAAGTGCTCCACTTTGTTTTTAAACTCTACACACCTTCACTAGAATCATTTGGATCATTTCAGACCCGGAATATTCGATCTCTGCTAAAGCGTCACTGTTTCCCACACCACAGAAAATTGGTTAGGCAAAGCGGTGCTACCGAAAAAGTGTGTGTGTGTGTATGTGTGGGGGTGTGTGTGTGTGTGTGTGTGTGTGTGTGTGTGTGTGTGTGTGTGTGGGGGTGTGTGTGTGGGTGTGTGTGTGGGGGTGTGTGTGGGGGGGATAGCGTGGAGTGAAGTGTGGAGTGGGAAGGGGCATTGAGTTTCTGTGCGATGACCGTAGTTTTTTTGTGAGGATTCACATGATTAAAGGACTATAAAGTGCTGCAGGAAACACTGAACGTAAAAAGTAAAAGGCGATGTTAACTTGAAAACTACAGCTTCATGACATCACAAGGTGGAACAGAGCATTTTGAGCTTTGGAGATGTAGAAATGTAGACAAACTAATAATAAATTGTTACTCAAATGTGTGTGAATGAAACAAAACACAACTCTAGGTCTGTTTTTGAGGAGGAAACAACATTATAACATGACTAAAAGCTCCACAAGAGTCAATTTTGGATAATACAGGACCTTTATAAATGTGTACAGAAGCCAACTGCATATAGACTTTATATTAAAAACTGCATTATTTTATTTTATTTTTTCAACATTTTTCAGGCAGTCCTCTCTCTTTCCTCTCACACTTTGCTCCTGTCGTCTCATCTGCCTCTTTCACTCTGAGCCATGCCCCACCTCTGGACCTCGACTAACCCAAACTCCAAAGCACAAAAGCTGGGATTTCCATTTGGCACAGAGCTACCGCTGGCCCCTGACTTTTTTCTTTTTTTTTTTTCTTTTTTTTTTTATATCTCCACGGCAACGCGACCAGGAAGAGGTTAAACTTGACTTCCCAGAATGCTCGGCGGCGGGCTGGTGTGCGCTCAGGTCCCTGCTGTGTGCTGACAGCGTTTCAGTGGCTCTGCAAAAAGACGGGTTTTATAAATAGAGCTTCAAACGTGTTATTATGGTGAAGAGGAGAGATGCAGCGCTTTGAACAGAGAGGAGAAGAAGAGGAGAGGGATGAGGTCACTTCCCGCTGGATCAGAGGAGGATCTGAGTCATGTGTGCTTCACAAACAAACAATTAGATGAGAAAGGTGTATTGACAAATTATATAATAGAAAAAGGATCTCTGCTGGTTGTTCTTTTACCTCATCTCATCTAAACATCACATTTCTTATAATCTGCAAATGTTCAACTTTAAAGAGCCTGTATTTCGCTATTTTGATGTTATAATGTTGTTTCCTCATCAATAACAGACCTGGAGTTGTGTTTTGTTTCATTCACACATTCACACATAAATAGGGATGTGCAAAAATATCGAAATATCAATATATCGTATCGTTTAATGTGATGATACAGTATCAATATCGTGGGCTTCTATATCAATGTATCACCAAGCGTATTTTTTGGTGTATTTTACTAAATTATTTTGTTGCATCGCTACAGTTTTGTTGTTTTTTCAAAGACACATTTGTCATTTTCACTGTTTTGATGATTAAAATGTGTGTTTCTCATATTAACTTTGCACAAGAAGTGGTTTAACAAAGATTTTTAGTATCACAGCCATGTAACTTTTTGTTTGGGGGTTCGTCACCTGCTTTTTTTTCTTTGGATATGTCATTGCTCTGCCTGGAATGTTCCACAGTGTGACATTAAACAGCTCTGCCTTAAATGTATTCAGTTATAGGTGGTTTTATAGCTCAAATATACCAAGAAGATGATAGAAAGAAGACTTTTAATATTTTAGTCCATGATATTTTTTATTGAACCATATTGAATCGTTTTGAAATATATCGTATTGAATCGGAAGTGCACTGTATCGAGGTATGTATCGTATTGGCAACTTGTTAATGATACTCAGCCGTACACACAAACTTGATTGAATTGATAATCTCTATGGAATAAAAGGTAAAATGTAGCTCTCAACTTGAAAAGTACCACTACATGACATCACAAGGAGGAACAAAACACTTTGTTAAAGACAGACTAATAATAAAGAGTTACTCAAACATGTGTGAATGAAACAAAACACAACTCCAGGCATTTTTTTTGAGGATGTAACAACATTATAACATGGTTTAAAGCAGTGTCAAGCCAATAGACATTCACAAATCAAAAAAATAAAGGTGGATTTGACCATTATTGAACATTAATGAGGATATTTTATTGTTGACTGAGTGATCATGTCTGTCTGAACAATTAGTACTGCTCAAGTTTAAAACAATGAAAAACAGTCACTGAACCAGCAATAAAAGGATCCATAAGTCGCCTATTTGGACATTAAATGTAGCTCATTTCTTTTTCCTTTCAACATTCAAATGAACCAGCCATATTGGAACAAAATCGTCATTGAAATAAATACAAAAACATTAGAAATTATTCAAACATGTCTTAACATTTCAACCTACATGCAGATTGTGACAAGGCGACCCAAAAAACATCTCTGGCAATCCACCTGAGTGTCGCGACCCAGTCTTTGGGAAACACTGGTTTAAAGCTCACAAAAATCCACTTTGCTTAATATAGGACCTTTAAACATTACAGCGGAAGAAACACGTTTTACAGCTAAAAAAAGACTAATGAATAATAAATAATTGGGATCAGAGCGTGGTGATTATGCAATGAGAGTCCCTGCTTCGTTTTACACTCTGAAAAACTTGCCCTAAAGCTGCACACACGCTTTAAAATTAATGTATGCATGTACCAAAGGGTTTGTGAGCACTTGGGGAGAGTAAAATAGATTAAATAACAAAGATTACAATGTTTACAATGTTTTTAAAGTGTCATAAATGTGATAAATAACACGTAGCGCTGTAGTTTGATCACTGATTGGACAAAGCTGTTTAAAGTTGTTGGAAAAGCTGATGTCATGGTCAGAGAGGAACAAAGGGACGGTGATGTCAAGTCTCTAAAGCTGAAAATGTTTACTGACTGACAATAAATGATGCTACAGATGTACAAAGGAGACAGCAGAATGTGCAAACTCCACACATGTGCCCCGTACGGTCCTGGATTCAAACGCCTAAACTTGTATTATAATATTTCCACTCTCCACCGACCAGACAGACCACAGCCAACTGTTAGCATTCACAACATTCACAGTTTAGTAAACAGCTGCTCCTCTCCTCGGCCTCTGTCTCGAGAACAACGACCGTCCCAACTAACTGTAAAAAACAAGCTATTTTTATCACTACAAGAGAAGATTATGCAGCTTTTTTTATGTAAAAATACAGCTGTACTAAAACATTAAAGCGCCCATTTTATGCTCTCTTCTGTGTTCTGTGTTATAATGTTTCCTCATCACAAACAGACCTGGAGCTGTGTTTTGTTTCATTCACTTCAACACATGTTTAACACACAAACCCTGCAGATTGTGATGTCATGTGGTAATCCAGGAAGTGCACCATTGTATTTTTAATCTCCATTCAACAAGTAAGTAAGTAAGTAAGTAAGTAAGTAAGTAAGTAAGTAAGTAATTAAGTTTTATTTATATAGCACTTTTTACAGACATATGTCACAAAGACACTTTGCAGAGCATTATTCATTCACTCTATACCTGGTGGTGGTAAACTACTGCTGTAGCCACAACTGCCCTGGGGAAGACTGACAGAAGTGAGGCTGCCAATCTGTGCCATTGGGCCTTCCGAACACCACCATCACTCACACACTCACACACACACACACACACTTTCATACTTTCATACTCTGCAATGTTGGTGAAGTGTCTTACCTAAGGACATAATGACAGTTTTTGTGACTGGTGCCCACGGTGGCTCCTGATTTTCCCAGTGTCTCCCATCCAAGTACTAACCAAGCCCGGACCTGCTGAGCCTCTGAGATCTGACGGGATCAGGCTTTGATAAGCCGGTATGGCCGGCTTTTCAAAGAATCATTTGGATAATTAATTCCAGCCCTGGATTTGTCAATATTTACTGACATAAAGAGTAGCTGTTAACTTGAGAACTACCACTTCATGATACAACTCTTATCATGTTTTTAAAGATGTAACAACATTATTACTTGCCTTAAACTCACAAGAATCCATTTTGTGTAATATAGAAGCTTAGAACCAATATAACCTACAGTTATAATGTATAAGCAGCTCCTGAGTTCAAAATAAGTCTATTATGTTCTGTCTGTATATCTCATTGTAAATGTATTTTATTGTCTAATAACCAGGAGGTGCACAATAGCATGCTAGTTGTTGTTTGTTCACTATGATGGCAAACTCCACTCTGACCTTTGAAAGGTGTGACAAGTGCTTATAAACTCATCATGGTGAATAATTACGATGTTCTGAATGCATGAGGTAAGTGAGGAACAACTTTGGACCAGTGTTTAAACTGAACTAGATCTGTTTTCCACATTTTAAGACAATAAAAATCAGGTTACAGCTCCTTAAACTAGAAAGATCTCCACACTTTTAATGTGAGTGTGTGGCAGGTGTGCAAATTCACCATTATAGTTCTCAGATTACACTGGTTGTCCAATTATAATCTGATTTCTCTTGTCTCAAATCAGAAATCTAAATGGACTAATTTAACGGTGTCTTGTAATTTATTAGCATTTTGAGTTCTTATAAAAGCAGCTTACATACATATATTTATTTTTTGCAAATAAGTAAGTGTTGTTTTTGTTGTTGTTACACTAAAAATACTAAAAACTTACGATTTGCAGTAGTTCAGACTTATTCCTGACTTACTTTATGCATTCAGAGTATCGTATTTATTCACCACGATGAGTTTATAAGCTTTTTACAATTTTCAGAGACAAGTTCAGAGTTGGTTGCTGTAAACGTAAAGCTCACAACAACTAGCATTCTAACACACACTTGCTGATTATCGGACAATAAAATGCATTCTGATAAAACACTTTCTCGATCTTAAGGGCTGCTTTTATAATAAATCTGTGCTGGGTCAAGACACATTTTGCTCAAAAACATGGAAAACAAAAATCGGGTTCAGTCCTTAAAATACTGTCACGTTTTTGAGAAGTTTGAATGACCTGATTTACGACCTGGTTTTGTCCTGGAGCAGTTCCCAGAGTTTTAACAGGCGTGTATAACATGTGCCGGATCGCAGTATTTGTCTGAAGTAAAAAGAGTCAAGTTCAGATACGTGTTTATGAAGCTGGATTCCTGGGGCTCGGCGGGGAGTCCGAGTCCTTGTGCTCCGTCTGAAAGAGGTTTCTTCTACTTGAGCTTCTGCAGAACTAAGCACTAGATTCTAAACTTTACTGTGATGTTCCTGTTACTTTGGATTTACAACACTATTTTTTAAGCATGTTGAGCATTGTGAGATTCTAAGTTATATAAAAATGTTGCATTATAAAAATCTTGCTATACACTTAAATAAAGACAATGGATAATTATAAGACAGTTTTCTATTTTCTATTTACATATGAAACAGTTCTTCCATGCCACACTGTTACAATTAAGGATGTGCTGATTCCGATATCTGATATTTGTCCTGCTGCTGTCACCAATAACTGATTAAAATCCCATACAAGCTAAATTGTATTAACTTGACTTGAAACTTTTGTAAAAATAAGAACAAAATGTGTTTTACTGGAATATAAAACAATGAGTTAAATGTTTATGTAAACGTATAGCCATGTAACGCTCTCCTATTTCCATTTTTACTAATTAGTCTGTTCAAAAAGGGCTCACAGATACGGTGACCAGACGTCCCTATTTACCCGGGACAGTCCCAGTTTTGAGTCCTGTGTCCCCTGTCCCAGCAGATTTATCCAAAACCAGTGATTTGTCCTTGTTTTATGCAAGAAATCTCTCAGGTGTCCCTATTTTTGACCAATTTGATGTAAACCAGGACTAAACTAAGTCTAAAACAGGACTACATCAGGTCTAAACCAGGACTATCACAATTTTTGACTAATCTGATCCCCACCAGCAGTAAAGAGGAGCATAAATTGTCATTTGTTTTGCCAAAGTACAGAAAACCATGTTGCAAATGACCATAAAGCAAAAAAAAAAAAAATATGTAGTGACAGAAGTCCTGATTATGACTGACACGAGAATCCACAATGTTACACTCTCTTTTCACACTTTTATTTATACCAACCATCCCAACCCGGGTGTGTCCCAGTTTTCAGTTTTAAAAATCTGGTCACCCTCCGCACAGAGAATGGGGCAGCGGAAAAAACATAGTCACTGAATATTGGCATCAAGTATCAATACTGGATGATACGATCCAAATCCAAATTCAGTTTCTTTATAAAGCAGTATTAAAAACAACAAAGCTGACCAATGTGCTGTACACAGAGATAAAACATATGTATAATACAGTGAAAAATATATATACAACAATTATTGAAGAGTAAAAGTGCTCAAAACTAAGTTAAAAGTCAAAGAAAAAATGTTTCAAGAAGCCAAGCCACAGACAAAGCAATGTGGTCTACTCCATTCAGTGCGGTGAAGACTGCAGTGAACGCTAGAGCTGAGAAACAAAACACACACTTCACAAGAGGATGAACCAACACAGACGAGAGAGCAACACGGGACCTCAGTCTGCTGTCCACCTCCACCTAAAAACCACAGGCCACTCCTTTGAGGACAGAGATAGTGGTTTGAGAGGGGAGTTAAAGAAGCTATTTTCGTTAAAGACAATCCATCCTTAAACAGAAATGGAGGCTTCAAACATCACCTGTCTCCATCCTCAAACCTAAATCAAAACAAACAAAGAAAACAACAGGAAAAGCCAGGTCAGGCCCAGAGGTGTGAAAACACTCATCATGACCCTGAATGATTCTGCTAATATGACCACACACTCCGTACAGATGAATAGGCCTGACTAACTAACAGAAACTGTAAACAAGTAGATGTGTTAGTTTCAGAGTAGTTTCAGTGTAGTTAGCTCTTCCTTTCTGACAGATATAAGGAAGTGTCCAACAGGATTCTGACTAAAACTGAAGAAGCAGCCTGGATGAGCTGCGAAATATATTTGACCAAAATAAAATAAACTTTTGTCCATTTGACAAATTGAATTTCTCCTTTTACTTGTGTTTTAAGAAGTAATTTAAAAGCAAGAAGAGAGTCAGCTTGTCTTATATGAACAAGCAATATGATATAGAATAATCTGCATCGTTATTGGTCCATATCGATACTGGAACCGATATATATCCCCTCTCCTCAATTTCACAGTGTATTATTTATTTATCCTAACCACTCTGCCAGTAACCTGAAAGCATTTGGACGAGTGTGATGCAAAATGTGGAGCCTGTTTGATCTGAAAGTCTGAGGACCCACAGACAAAGTTCACTGTGGGGGCGTTCACAGTTTGGTCCCGGTTTGATCTCAGTTTAGTCCTGATGTCGCCTTGGTTTTTGTCCAGTATTTGTTTAGTCCTGGTCTAGTCCCGTCTAGTTCCATGTTGTTCAGTTCAAATATTGATGTAGTGTGAGTGCAGTATAAACACAGCTTTATTACTCTTCTTCTGAGCTGCTTTTAAGGTCATCTTTAAACAGTAGAACAACGTGCCTAAGTCTACGTCTGCACTTCAGAGTATTCTTCATAAAACTGATCCAAGAGAACATGAAAATCGAGAAATGAATGAATGAATAAGAACGAATAGTCTAGACGGAGCTCCCACACTCTTATTCAAACGAGGTCAGTTGTGTCATACATAATCTACGCTAATTAAACATGCAAATGAATATTGTTTTAAAGAAGACCTATTGTGATGGTGTCTACTGTATAGTTAAAATTTGTGACACATTTTAAATCTCAATATTCATCTAAAACGACTTAATAAAAGAAACAAGTTGATTTGCACATTAGAAAACCGTGGTGCCCAATGGGAGCTGACGTCGCTGTACATCACATTAGCAGATTTTTTTTAACTTACTTGTACCAAAATGACAACGCAACACTGGCGAATCCAATGTACCACCAATTAAGAAAATAAAATTGAAGAATGAAGTAAGTAGAGATCAGTGGGTGTATAAAACCAGGGGTTGAGCTGCAAAATGCGTCTTGAAAATTATGAGTTGTATGTTTATGTAAGCATACAGTCATGTAATGCTCTCCTATTTCCATTTTTACTAATTAGTCTGTTCAAAAAGGGCACACAGATACGGTGACCAGACGTCCCTATTTACCTGGGACAGTCCCAGTTTTGAGTCCTGTGTCCCCTGTCCCAGCAGATTTATCCAAAACCACTGATTTGTCCCGGTTTTATGCAAGAAATCTCTCAGGTGTCCCTATTTTTGACCAATTTGATTTAAATCAGGACTAAACTAAGTCTAAACCAGGACTACATCAGGTCTAAATCAGGCCTAAAACAGGACTATGACAGTTTTTGACTAATCTGATCCCCGTCAACAGTAAAGAGGAACATAAATTGTCATTTGTTTTGCCAAAATACAGAAAACTGTATTTGCAAATGTCCATAAAGAAAAAAAAAAGTAGTGACAGAAGTCTATCACATTATCACTGACACGAGAATCCACAATGTTGCGCTCTTTTCACACTTTTATTTATACCAACCATCCCAACCCGGGTGTGTCCCAGTTTCGAATTTTGAAAATCTGGTCACCCTACGCACAGAGAATAAAAAACACCGTACATCATATTAGCAGATTTTTTTTTTACTTACTTGTACCAAAATGACAACGCAACACTGCCGAATCCAATGTATCATCAGTTAAGAAAATAAAATTGAAGAATGGAGTAAGCAGAGATAAGTGGGTGTATAAAAACAAGGGTTGAGCTGCAAAATGGCATCTTGAAAATATAAAAAATTGCTCAAAGATGCACGAATCCAATCCAAATGCAACTTCGAGAGCGTAAAATGAAGATAAAACAACTATAACATGTTTAAAAGCTCTGAATGTTGATTTTGTGTAATAGATCTGCTTTAATACTGAATCAGTGCAAAGGGTTAACGCTGAACCTAAAGCATGTTGCCTCTTTAACTGGCCACATGCAAAAATCAATACTTGAGCAGACCACATGCATAATAATTAAGGACTGCAATCACACAACTACAGACAGTGTCGGGAAGGTTACTTTTAAAATGTATTCCCCTACAGATTACAGATTACATACCCCAAAATGTAGTTTGTAACGTAATCCATTAAATTACTTAAAGTGAGTAACGTAATCTGAATACTTTGGATTATTGATTTGCTGTAGAGAAGCAAAGACATCGTAACATAAGATGTTTTATCTGCTAAAAGAAAATAAAAAGCCCAGACTTTACTTAACCGTATGAAAAAGATTATTGATAAAAGAGACACGTCTGCGCAGCATGATTTAGTCCTGTTTTAGTCCTGGTTTTGTCCTGGTTTAGATCTAGTTTAGACCTATTTTAGACCTGGTTTAGACCTGGTTTAAGTCTAGTTTAGATCTAGTTTAGACCTGGTTTTAGTCCTGGTTTAGATCTGGTTTTAGTCCTGGTTTAGATTTGGTTTTAGTCCTGGTTTAGATCTGGTTTTAGTCCTGGTTTAGATCTGGTTTTAGTCCTGATTTAGATCTGGTTTTAGTCCTGGTTTAGATCTGGTTTTAGTCCTGGTTTAGATCTGGTTTTAGTCCTGGTTTAGATCTGGTTTTAGTCCTGGTTTAGATCTGGTTTTAGTCCTGGTTTAGATCTAGTTTAGACCTGGTTTAGTTTCCGGCAATGAGTGAAATTACCAAAAAAAAGAAAAGAAAAGTAGCCCAAAATGTGAAAACAGGAAAATACCGCTGTGTAATCCATTTATTTCAACAAAGTAACTGTAATCTAATTACCACTCACTGAAACAGTAACTGTAACTGAATACAGTTACTCATAATTTGTACTCTGATTACATAACTCCGGTACATGTAATCTGTTACTCCCCAACACTGACTACAGATACAAACGACTACAGAAATACACAAAATGAATGAGCTTTAGAGTATGATTTAGATATATGATTGTTACTTATTATTATAGGCTGTGCAAAGAATCATATTTGAATACAACTGTGATTAGAATTAGAGGCTTTTTGATGTTTATAAACTGGTTCACGGGCCAATTTGGAGCAGAGTTTGAACTTCTGACACTTTTTGCATGAATATTCTTATTAAAAGACATTAATTTACTTTTTAAAGGTCTTCCATTACGTAAACATGACTCTTGTGAGCTTTTATCTATGTTATAATGTTGTTTCCTCATCAAAAACAGACTTAGAGTTGTGCTTTGTTTCACTTCACACATTTCAGTAACCTTTTATTCTTAGTCTGTCTACAAAGCTCAAAGCTCTACGGCTGAGTATCATTAAGAAGTTCGATCTATCTCTGTCTCTATAGAGTGAGCTTTCCATTTGATACGAAATATTTCAAATCTATTCGATACGGTTCAATGAAAATAAAGGCTAAATCGTAGCTGTGACACTAAAAGTCTTTGCTAAACCACTTTTTGTGCAAAGTTCATATGAAACACACCCACTCATCAAAACAATGAAAATGTCAAATGCGTTGAGTTTCCTTTCTCTAAACAAGCATTAAAACTGTAGCACTGTAACAAAATCATTTAGTAAAATATACCCAAAACATTCTCTTGGCGATATATATCAATACAGCATCCCACGATATCGATACTGTATCATCACATTAAACGATACGAGATATTGATATTTCAATATTTTTACAAAGCTTTGTTCCACGTTATGTCATGAAGCGATAGTTTTCTAGTTAATATCAACCTTTTTACCTTTAGTTCAGTAGAAATGGGCAATTCTGGGGTTGAAATGATCCAAATGATTCTAGTGAAACAAAACGTAGCTCTAGGTCTGTTTGCGATGAGGAAACAACATTATAACAGATCAGAAAATAACTCTTTAGGCTTATAAGTGCAAAAACATAAGATAAAGTAACATAACAAATATAAATAAATAATTAATCTGCACTTTCCTAACTTTGTAATGTGGAACAGAGGTGCAAGTGGAGCGTTTTACAGACAGAGGAACTGCCTTCAATCACAAGAGTGAACGAGCTGATTCATGCTTCTGACTAATGGGTCTTTAAAGCGAAATGCCACAGAGTTCAATCTCACACTGAGAGACAGGATGTGGTGTTTTTATTTAATATGAGGCTTTATAAATGTGTTTGACTAAGGCAGGTGATGGCCACTCTCCTGTCCTCGACTCTCAGTACAGACAGACTTTATTTTATTAAAGTGATTAGACTCAGAATCAATACATCAATGTAAAGAAGACATACTGTGCTTGTGTCTGTGCTGTAGTTATAATCTTTGACACCTGTGGATCTTTATGTTTTTTACTGCGGTCAGTGAAAATTCCAATGGATAACTGCTGTGCGTTATGCCATATTATACTGAATGTTGGTAGTTGAGAAATCCGAGTCATTTCTCCCGACATCCGTTGTAAATGTGTTCCACTGCAACAGATGGGGAAAATACGGATGCCTGAGAAAGTTTAATGTTTATTTTATTAGCTGCTGAATACCATAAGCAAGCCATATTAGCAAATATAAACTACTCAAACAGAGACAGGACATGATGTAAGGATAATTTTGTTAATCATGTAACATAGGCTATCACACCACTTGAAATTTTGTGTTGGTGTAACGTAGGCCTGTAACGATAATCAATAAATCAATTAATCGTACAATAAATTTTAACGAGCTCAATAACTTTTCCGGCCACAATAAATTCTATTTGCAGCTTGTTTCTCTCTCGCTCTCGAGACTGAATGTTAGAAGATTTCTATCGCTTTCTGACTCCCCTCGTTCAACAAGCGTAATGACGCTTGAACCAGCGTGCGTTGTGTTTATCGACACAGTGGATGTGGTGATAGTGAGAGTTCATCGCCGTGTGCCAAAATAAGTCACGATGCCGAATCAACACTGGTGAGTGAGATATGTCTCAACAGCCACGTGCGTCAAATGTAGCGAGCGCGCAAATGACGAGAAGAAAAGTCTCAAACCCCAGCAGCCGATATACACCCATACATGATCGACATGACTATCCTAGCCCCTGAGAAAGACCGAAATCCACTGAAATCCCACAAGACATTGACACGATACCAGACAGGACAGTGGCTTTCTCATAGAGAAACAGGACCCTGTGTCGCGGGTTAATACGAACACTTCAAGACCAAAATGACGAGGTTCACAGCAGCAGTCATTGAGAGAGTAAGTGTGACAGGAGGAACGCTGGATCAAGGAGGCCACTGAAATCAGGAAACGAGGCACGGACAGCATTAACCGTGATGACGGCGTGTTCCTCCTTTCACACACCTGAGACACCCTCCTCCAGAGACACCGGGCGACAGGAGGCGTGGTCAGTCTGAGCGACCCGCCAAGTCCATCAGGCTGACCACACCTACAGGAAGTACCTACATCACCACCAACACTGGTGACAGTTCTGAAGATGGCTCGCAGCTAGCAGCCGAAACATGTCAACAAGGTACAAATACACTTTACTGCATTGTCTTTAAAAAGAACCCAAGAAGTTAATTTACAGAGAGTACACTGCAAATTTCTCTAATCTGGCCAAGATTTTAAAACATGTATCAGGTTATTCATCTCGTTTTTAGATTTATCATCTACTTAATAGACCAGAGACTGTTTAATTCTAGTCTAGAGGTAGTTTATTTTACGATAACTTGTCAAGTAAAATTATCTTGCTGCATGGACAGATACTTCACTACTCATTTTCTGATAGATTTAAGTGTTTATATCTTTTCAGATTCAGATGCATTTCAGATTCACAGGTGAGACATTTCAGTTTGTAGCAGTGGTATAAATGCACTTTGCGACGTGCGTTAAAACCGCATAACGCACGGCTCCAAGATGTTTAACGTTTACATAAATTTTGACATTTTTAAATCACAACATTCATCTAAAACGTCTTAATAAAAGAAACACATCTGCTTGTCGAGGTTGTCAGCACTTCCGATGGAAAGCTGCAGATCACACTACGACTACAGACATTATTTTTCATTTGCACCAAAATTTCTGGTGGTGTTGAAAACTGGAGTCATCTGGAAAATGCCGTCTTGAAAATAAATGATTACAGATCGCTCAAACATGCACAGAACACTCCAGATACAACTTCCGGTGAGTAATGGTGAAAGAAAACAACTGTAACAAGCTCTGAAAAGTCAATTTTGCAGAATAAATTTGCTTTAAATGACTTTTTGGCTTTGCTGTGCATGTTCGCAGTGGGCACTTCTGACAAAAATAAGTATCTCCATATATATTTTTTTGCATTATATCAAAATCCAATAATTAGGCAACATTATGGCAGCTCATCAAGACTGCTCTAAATAGTGCCAGTAAAAGTTTTGGTTGAGGTTGAAGCAAACTCCAAAAAACAATGAAGGGGCTGTAAAACTAACCACAAACATGCAAAAAATGCTATTAAAAGATCTTATTTTTTTTATGTTGGACAATTCCTTTTGGCTTTGGTTTTCGCTCTCCAAAACAACAACTGCAACCACGAATACACGCCGTCTATTATAAGTTTATTATTACTCATTGTTAGATATTTGTGCTGTTTTTGTTTGGTCATTTTTAATCCCAGACACATTCCTGACACTGTTCCACGTATTCATCCTGGGCAGAAAAAGTGCTCTGGCTCGTGACCCACTGGAGCTCGTTATTGATGTAGGCCACAGTGAAACATCACCTGATCTTTTCCCCAAATTAAACCAAAATAATCAAAGGGAAAGCCAAAAGTTTAATGCCATCATAACACAAACAAATCATAGACTGTTTAAAGAAGTGGACTAAGCGAGCGCGACGTCACCCGTAACGTTCAAGCGCCGCTCACATGAGGCTCACGATGTTCACGGTTACAGGAGGCTCTATGTCAGGAGTCTCCAACCTGTAGCTCGGGAACTACCAGTAACTCTCCACCCCCGTCCAAGTAGGTCGCCAAGGGATTTCTGAATTACATCTATTGTGCTGAATAAGTAAAATTTTATTAATTAAATGACTATCACCATTATGCATGTTTCAGTTTGATACCTAACTACTACACACTCCTTTTTGTATGTTTTATAAGCATCGAACTGCACCTCATCTAACGCCGTGTCTCTTATATTTACTCTTGTGACCGCTGAAACTTGTAGATCTCTGGCATTTTTGTTTTGTAAAGGAGGAAAAAGGTTGGAGGCCCCCGCACTATGTTATGAATATGATTTTTTTGACGGATAAAATAGCGAAAAAAAAAAAATCAGGATCCTGTAGAGCGAGTTAAAAGGAACATTTTAAGTCCAAAATGACGAGACTCGCAGCAGCAGGTACAGAGAAAGGAGCGACATGATCCTAATGTAAGTCAATACATGCTTCACGAATTTTGGACTTCCGGTCATCGCACAATGCATACTGGGAAGGATTTTCCGAAAAAGTGAGCATCAAACCGCCATGTTTGATTTCCCAGTGGGATGCGTCTATTGACAAAGCCAATCTTTTCAAGTCTTTTGAACCATATCGCTTTTGTTTCTGGTTCTGATATTGTCATATTGTAGTTATGGGATTCGGACATCGTAATTGTGTGGTTGTTGGATCCTAACAGATGAAAATGGGCTTCGGAAGTTTGCGAACTCCATAACTGCAAAAGGGAATCAGATCTGTGTGACTGTAAACCTCTGTTCAAACTGTTTCCCTTCCCAACGGAATTGACAATAGTGAAAGTCGATGGGCAGAATTGATCCACAGGAAGAACCAAAAAGGAAACCTTTGACTGCCTAAGAAATCATCCCGAGTTTGCAGCGAACATTTTGTATGTGGAGCGACAACAAAGTGGGATCCTGTTTGTTAAGCAAGAGGTACAGAAGACCAACAGACTGAGCTGCACTTTCTTGTTCTTGTGGTTTTACAGCAACACCACGTCTTGGTCACTCTGCAGTGGAAGGTGTTTCTTGGTGAACAGCTGGTGCCTTTCGCTTTGGTGTTGAGCGCCAACAAAGCAAAATCCTGATCCCTCGCTCAACCTTGGTTACGGCTTTAAAAAATCAACGCCAAAGTGAAAGGCACCAGCTGTTCGCCAAGAAACACCTTCCACTGCAAAGAGACCAAGACGTGATGTTGCTGTAAAGTCACAAGAACAAGAAAGTGCGAGCTCAGCCTGTTTTTTCTGTACCTCTCGCTTAACAAACAGGATTTTGCTTTGATGACGCTCCACATACACTGGAGCCAGAGTCAGAAGGAGCCGGAAGACCCTCTTGGAGCACTTCCTGTTTGGCACACGGCGGCTAGAAGGTTATCTATGTCCACTCATATATACGGTCTATGAGACAAACAGATGATAAACCCTCCGAAAGTAAAGTTACACAGTGCACCTTTCAGTAAAGATTGTCAATTCCATGTCTGAAATGCTCCGAATGATTCTAGTGAAGGTGTGTGGAGTTTAAAAGCGCAGTGGAGCACTTCCTGTTTTACCGCATGACATCACAAGGTGTAAGTGTGGAGCGTTTTCCGTTTGAGAGAAGAACTCAGCCCTAATAAGCAGGATTTGCGAGTTAAACATGTGTGAATGAAACAAAACACAACTCCAGCTCTGTTTTTAATGACGAAACAACATTATAAACAGTGTTGGGGAGTAACAGATTACATGTACCGGAGTTACGTAATCAGAGTACAAATGATGAGTAACTGCATTCAGTTACAGTTACTGTTTCCATGAGCGGTAACTGGATTACAGTTACTTTGTTGAAATAAATGGATTGTATTTTCCTGTTTTTACATTTTGGTCTAAACCAGGACTAAAACCAGGACTAAAACCAGGACTAAACTATGACTAGAACCAGGACTAAAGCAGGACTAAACTAGGACTAAACCAGGACTAAACTAGGATTAAGTAGGACTAAAAGCAGGACTAAAAGCAGGACTAAACCAGAACTAAAATCAGAACTAAACCAGAACTAAAACCAGAACTAAACCAGGACTAAAACCAGGACTAAACTAGGACTAAAACCAGAACTAAAACCAGAACTAAACCAGGACTAAAACCAGGACTAAACTAGGATTAAGTAGGACTAAAAGCAGGACTAAAAGCAGGACTAAACCAGAACTAAAAATCAGAAACTAAACCAGAACTAAAACCAGAACTAAACCAGGACTAAAACCAGGACTAAACTAGGACTAAAACCAGAACTAAAACCAGAACTAAACCAGGACTAAAACCAGGACTAAACCAGGACTAAACCAGGACTAAAGTAGGATTAAACCAGGACTAAACCAGGCCTAAACTAGGACTAAACTAGGACTAAAGCAGGACTAAACTGTAGTTTTAAAAAGCATGACAATATCAAGGAATCTAAAGTATTCAGATTACGTTACTCACTTTAAGTAATTTAATGGATTACGTTACAAACTACATTCTGGGGTATGTAATCTGTAATCTGTAGGGGAATACATTTTAAAAGTCACCTTCCCAACCCTGATTATAACAAATCAGAAAACAGTGTAAAAAATGGACACTTTAATTTGTTTTTTTGGCCCAGTGTGAGGAGTTCAAGGTCTAACCAGAGACTCCATGGATTCTTCACCATCTGCTCTGAAACTGCAGGAGGGGAGCCTTTCTACACTCGTATTTATTTTATTTTTAACTCTCTCTGTATCTCCTTTCACTATCAAGGATGCTACCGAGACAAGACAACCGCTCATCGGATTACCACACAGACTGACCGCGGTGAAGAGCCCACAGGGACGCATTTTTAAGCAGGTGTGGAGGTGATGATGCTGGTTGAGAAAATATAGTATAGGCCCTGTGTTTAACTGTATAGAAACCAAGAATCAATACAGAAATATACGGAGTGCGCGGTCATTATTTAGTAGCGTGCGGTGCGTAATGAAGCTTTTTCCTGGCACGCTTTTTGCACATACCCTGGTGTCTCTCATCTCTTTGCTTTTGAACGTGATCGGGAATGTGTTTGCATGAATGGGCACTAGACACGGACCACGCAACGGGCCAAACGCTACGGCTCTGGGAAGGTTTGCAGACAGCGCACTCCCTACCGCTTGTCTCTTTGTGTCCACGTTGGTTGGTCGGTTTGTTGGTTGCACCGGCTTGGACACGCAGTTCTAGCCCAATCCTGCAGCTATAATCACGTTTATTCGTTTGGGAAAGTGGAGCAAAACGAAGCTCGTGTGATAGATTGCGTTAGGGCAGCTCTCGACCTAAAAAAATGTTCCCGTTTTAGTTGTGATTGTAAGTTTAACCCACATGCGCACTACAGCGTACAAATTTGATATTCTGGTGGCAGATTTTGACTTAATTATGTCATTAAACTGTCAGGAAGCTTGTAATTAACATAATATAGAAGTCAGCACGCGAGTCATCTGGATATGTTTTGGATTTTTGGTAAAACGTGTTGAGCAATTTTGTCATTCCCGTATCCAAGATGTCGTTTTGTTAATAAAAACTAACATCCACGCTGCTCCACAGGTTTGAGAGGTTATGCAAAGCAATGATGGCATTAAGAGCTCCACGGGAATCGCGACGCTTACCTCCTCCTCCTCCTCCTCCTCTTCCAAGCGGGCAGCAGTGGTTCTTGTATCCGAGCGCAGAGCGACACAGGCCGGGGAGATGCTGCTGCTGCTTCCACCGCCGCCGCTAGCTCCCCTCCCGGGTGAAATCACACGCAAAAGGCACGCTTATCCTCCACGTTTTCTTCTCATGAAACGACAGGGATGGGAGAAAGGGAAGGCGAGTGAGTGAGTAAGCTTTTAGCCGCGAGAATCCGGCGTGTAGCTCCGTGGAAATGGCTCTCCCCGCGCCTCTCTCTCTCCCTCTCTCCCCCGCGTACAACCCCCCACCAACCCGCAGCCTGTCCACCCTCCTCCCCTGACCCTTTTCTCTCGCTTTCTTTCACACTTTCTTCAGCTTATTCAACGCAAAGCTCCCACACATCACGAGCCCCCCCAAAAAACAGACTAAGCAGCGAAGCAACCGCGACGCTCCGAAGTCTGATTTCGTGACAGTTTTTACGCGCGGTTAAAACGTAGGATTTTTGTGGTAAATCTGGGCGTTCACGTGCTTCTTGATTCGCAGTAGAGAGTCATTCATTTATTCCACAGAGGGAACGCGCTGGTAGTTGTGTTTTACGTAACCAGCCGCAGTCGTAATGTCTTGGTCCACGGTCGTACGTACGCCCCCCACTCCTCCCCGGGAACAGCTGGAGCAGCGCCGGGGAAAAGGACGTCACATCTGGGGCTCGGGTTTGACAGATTCTCCCTCTCTCTCTCAGCTGGAGCTCCGGGGGCTGGGAGAGGCCCAAGGTGGAGGTCAAAGCAAAACAATCACTTTGGTACACTGTTGGAAGAAGTACTCGAGTTTGTTACTTGAGTAAAAGTGAAAATAAAAGTATCACATGAAAGTAAAAGCATTAAAAATGTTCTTAAACTTTCTGGTTTAGGGTCTGTCAGATGTTTTTCTCCAGGTTTCACAGTATGGCATTAAACCTTTCTATCGCCATGGAGACCAAACCAGAAGTTACAGGTCAGATCTGTGGAGAGGCGATCCACTCACAGTCAGAATACTTGTTTTTCTGGGTATTTTTGAGCTATAAAACCACTTATAATTTAATAAATGTAAGATAAACATGTGGTCCAGTGGCGGAGTTAACAATTTGGGGGCCCTAGGTGAACTTGAGTTTGGGGCCCTTACTATAATGCACCATTTTTGTGTTTTGTTTTCTTTTTTAATATATTTATTGTCTGTTTTATCCCATTCTGGAAGAGACATGCACATCTCTATTTATGTGACTTATTTTGGATTGGAAATTTGTCTTATTAGTTTGGTCGCCTACTAGACAAGTGTGGGACTGAGTCTTTGTTTTGCAAGTCTCATGTCTTTGACCTCAAGTCCGAGTCAAGTCCCAAGTCAAATACAGGCGAGTCCAAGTCGAGTCTTGAGTCACTGGCCAATAAATCCAAGTCAATTCCAAGTCGTCTGCTTTGAGCTTCAAATCATTTCAAGTCTTTAAACCAAAGTATCAAATACAGCTTGAATTTTTGCAATTTATATGACTTTTAAGATAAATTGTACTTTTAAAAAATCATAGTATATTTATATTTGAGTGTTTATAGAGTATAGAAGAGTTGTAGAAATTAATTTTTTCCTTTTTAAATGTTTTGACAAGATCTTAGTGTGAATCATTATGGTCAGAACAGAAAGAATTCAGATTTAAAAGTGCCTCTCAAGTCCATGTCAAGTCCAAAGTCTTAGTCCATTTTATCAAGTCAAGACTCAAGTCCTTAAAATAGTGACTCAAGTCTGACTCAAGTCCAAGTCACAAGCCCCCACTTCTGCTATGAGATAACCAGAATTGAAAGTAGTTTTATTTTTTTGCTAGTACAATTACATTTTTGTTTACATCCATTACACATAATTATTATTTTTCTTATGATTATTGTTTAAAAGTAAACTACTCTCATTTAATGTCATATTGACAGAAAATCAAATTGCTCTGAGGGCAGTTGGTGGGGGGCCCCTCCAGGTTTGGGGGCCCTAAGCAGTCATCTACTTTTGCCTAATGGTAGCTCCGCCTCTGGTACGATCATGACATTTCCACAGAGACAAGACGGTGATGCACCTTTAAAGACTAAGAAGTGAAAGTATTGTGTGGAGATTTTGAGATCTATTAAAGCTTCAAATGTGGTGATTCTGATAAAGATTTGCTTTGAATTGTGTTCAATAAAAACTGTTGGACTGATTGTTTTTTCCTAGCTGTTTTTATTTATTTATTTATTGCTCATGCTATTATTTTGTTGGCATCAATGTAAAGAGAACAACAACAGCAACAACAAATCTGAAAATTAACATAAATACATATTTCTACGATTATTTTCCTCGTCTTTGCTGCATGAACAAAAGGAACAGGAAGAAGATAAATCTTATAAACCCTGCTCCTTTCACACATCAAAATATATCCAAATATTTCTTTAATAATCGTTCCCCACCCCAAAAAACAAACCAAGTCACCAATCAATAAGCCATACACAAACAATATCTCTCTTATACTTTTATTAACTTTAAACATTTTCCTTCATTATTTTATCCTTGTACAGTTGTATATTTATTGTACATTGTATATTGTGATAAATGATAAACATGTTAAAACAAACCCTTTAGTCTGTTCAGCAGCATTTAAACTACAATAAAAAAATACTTTTACTTTTCAGTCCTATTCAAAAATATATTGGAGTAGAAAGCACAGAAACCTGCTCAAATGTAGTGAAGTAAAATTATGCAAGTTCAAATGTATTTAAGTAAAGTACATCCCAAATTATTTTACTTAAGTGCAGTACTTTTTACTTTTACTCCGTTACATTCCAACACTGCTTTGGTTCAGTGACAAACAAACAAACAGATCCATAATGCGCAGGAATGTGTGTCTATTTGTTCTGAACTTGTAAAGCAGTGAAAAATCAATTATAGCTCTTTACATTGTGACATGTAGAGGAATGTAGGTTACATAATAAAACAACAAGAGACAATTCAGTTACGGTTCTGAACTGATTTAAATGGAATTTTAAAGAGCTCATGTTATAATCTATGTTATAATGTTGTTTCCTCATCGCAAACAAACCTGGAGTTGTGTTTTTGAGTTCTTCTCTCAAACTGAAAACACTCTGTTCTATGTTGGTGTGTTTTTTTTGTTTTGTTTTTTAACTCCATAGACCTTCATTAGAATCATTTGGGTAATTTCAGCCCTGGAATTGCCAAACTTTGCTGAACCAAAGGTAAAAGGAGCTACACTGCAAAAAACAACATCTAGTCAAGTTAAGATGATGTGAATTAAGAACGTTTTATCATGATTTGAGTCAATTTCACTTGACAAGAAAAATTATTTTAGTCTGATTCATCTGATGGTTTCATTTCGTGGAAACCGTCTGACCTCACAGCATTAGGATTCATTCGCTCCATGGTAGACAAGTACTTTTTTATTTAACCAATCGCTGCTATTTGGTCTTGATGCATGTAATTCACCAAACATTCTCTTTGTTCCGGTTTTAAATCCTCGATCTCGGGAATTGTTGCCAACACAGAATGTCTGTCTTCGTCTACATCCATCTCGACGCTTTGTTTACTCTTGTGCTGAACCACAAAAAGGACCCAGACAGACGCTTGAGTTTGACGTCATGGCTCCACAGCTCTTCATTGATTGGCTGGTCTACAACTACAACTACAAACCATCTCGTGTATTCTGATTCCTGACCTAGTCGCTGGAGAGAAATGAAACCGACTGGAGGCACTAGGTGACACCTACGGAAGCCGAGAGGGGTCACAACAAACGCAAACGCCGCAACAAATACAAACGCCACAACACAAACGCAAATGCCGCAACACATCAAAAAGCCACAACCGAAGTGACGGCGGGACTCTATTTTCCGACGGACCGATCAAGCGGCAAGTGAAGAAGAAGAACTACAACGTGAAAAGTAAAGGAACGGAGAAGTTTGGAAACGTAAGTAAAAGTAATTTATTGTTTTATCATGATTCGTTTCACGTTGTAGTTCTTCTTCTTCCGTTGTGGCTTTTTAATGTGTTGTGGCTTTTTAATCTGTTGCAGCATTGGCGTTTGTGTTGTGGCGTTTGTATTTGTTGCGGAGTTTGCATTAAAATAGAGTCCCGCGGTCATTTCTGTTGTGGCTTTTTGTTGTGTTGTCGCGTTTGTATTTGTTGCGGCGTTTGCATTTGTTGTGACCCTCTCGGCTTCCGTAGACACCAGCCTGACTATTCATTATCTAACAATGGAACAAGACTTTTTGTACTTAAAACATAAAAAAAATACATCTTGCTGCACTTAAAATAAGAAAAACAACAACTTTTTGCACTTAAAATAAAAAACAAAATCAAATGTTGCTTGAATTAAGAAAAACACTTATTCCATTGGTAGATAATTTCACTTGTCAAGTTCAATCTTCTCAGTCAAATAGTCTTAATTTATGTCATTTTAACTTACCTAGATATTGTTTTTTCCAGTGTACAGGCAAAGCAATAACATCTCCGTGGAAACAAGCAACTGGTGGGCCCTCTACCAGAAAAGTTACAGAGTACACCTTTAATAAAAGAAACAAGTGACACTGATTTCCATGTTAGAAAATGACGTCGCAGTAAACAAAGACGAGTGCAGCTGTCAGTTTTTCCACCGGGTTAACTTGAAAACACAAGATGGAACAGAGCGTTTTGAGCTTTGAAAATGTAAACAGACTAATAATAAAGAATTAATCGACCATGTACGAATGTTTTTGAGGAGGTAACAACATTATAACATGACTTAAAGCTCACAAGAGTCAATTTTGCGTAACACAGGACGTTTAAAATACTGTATAAACACATAATCACGAGATATAAATCACAGGAGAGTGAGTCCGTCGGCAGAGCGTGGGCGTGGCTGTGTGTTTTGGTTTCGGGGGGCACTGGGTCTGGCCTTTGTTGACGATAATCCAGGTTCCTCTTCATCGAACACTGACTGCGGCCGCAAAGGATTATGGGAGATTTAATCAGAGAGCAGCTACTGGTGACACACGACACAGATGTCAGCAAACACAGGTTAAAGGTCAAAGGCAGAATAGATCAATTATGTGAATGTGTCTCTACAGGCGGATGGCGGTACTGCAGGTAAAGGCGCCAGCTGCATTAAAGGTGCACTGTGGAACTTTTCTGGCGGAGGGTCCGTGAAATGTGGAAGGTTTTAAGTCTCATCTTAAGCCCTACTTTTATTCTCTGGCTTTTAACACTGTGAAAGTTGTGTGGTCCTCTGTGTCTTTTATTTACTTTTAATTTATTTTATTGTTTTTATTTGTTTATTTCTGTTCTATGGTTTTGCTCTTATTTTATTTTATTTTTTTGTTTTTTTTTTTTGTTTGTTTTAAGACTAGCATCTCAGCATTTATTTTATCATTTATCATTTTATTTTATCATCGTCTGGAATGTTTCACAGTGTGGTATTAAACCTTTCTATCTTCACGGAGACCAAACTAGACCAAGTTACAAGTCAGATCTGTGGAGAGGCGACCCCGCTCACAGTCAGAATGCCTGTTTTTTGAGTATTTTTGAGCTATAAAACCACCTCTAATTGAATAAATGTAAAGTAAAGATGGTCATACTGTGGAACATTCCAGGCAGAGCAATGATGTATCCATAGAAACAAGAAGGTGACAGAGCCTCCAAACAAAAAGTTACACAGTGCACCTTTAAATGATAAAAAAAAAAAATCTTATTCAAACATTCAATTATAATGATTAATTTGTTGTTGTTATTTATTTATTTTTAATTTTAATCATATTTTGGTCTCATCTCTCCATAAATATGTAAAGTAAAGTAGGGTCAGGTATGGAAATGTGTCCCAATTGTGCAAAAAAAAAAAAAAAAAAAATGTAAAAAACAAACAAGACAACGACAACAACAACAACAAAAAACTATAATAAAAATACTTTTACTTTTCAATTCCTGTTCTAAAGTGTGGTGGAGTAGAAAGTACAGATATCTTTTCTCAAATGTAGTGAAGTTAAATTATGCAAGTTAAAATGTACTTAAGTAAAGTAAAGTACATACCAACTTATTTTACTTAAGTACAGTACTTTACTACTTTTACTTCGTTACATTCCAACACTGCTTTGGTTCAGTGACAAAGAACATTTTCCAAGCAAATCCATAATGTGCAGAAATGCATTTCTCTCTGTTATTAGAAGTTAGGAGTTGCTGTTTTGTATTGACTATTATTACTATTTAAACAAAACAAACAAAATGTGATTTAGTTCAGAGTAGCTTATTTTGTTTGGAGTGAAACCAAGTTAAATTAATTTATAGCGTCTATCAGAGGTGGGACCAAGTCTTCGTTTTGCAAGTCCCAAGTAAGTCTCAAGTCTTTGACCTCAAGTCCGAGTCAAGTCCCAAGTCAAATACAGGCAAGTCCAAGTAGAGTCTCGAGTCACTGGCCCATAAGTTCAAGTCAAGTCCAAGTCGTCTGCTTTGAGCTTCAAGTCAATTCAAGTCTGTAAAACAAAGCAACAAATATACTTTAGATTTTTGCAATTTATATGAATTTTTAACTAAATTGTACTAAAAAAATCATAGTATAGTTTTATATGAGTATTTATAGAGTACATAAGAGTTGTAGACATGTTATTTTTTCCTTTTTAAATGTCTTGACAAGATCTTAGTGTGAATCATTACAGTCAGAATAGAAAGAATTCAGATTTAGAAGTGCTTCTCAAGTCACAGGCCTCAAGTCTGAGTCAAACACCAAGTCACTGATCTTCAAATCCAAGTTGAGTCCCAAGTCTTAGTCCATTTTATCAAGTAAAGTCTCATGTCCTAAAAATAATGACTCAAGTCTGACTCAAGTCGAGGTCAAGAATTGCAAGACCACAGGGTCAACGACCAATGACCTTTCTTACCGTCACCAACAGCCCATTCATAGATGAAGTGTCTTGCCCAAAAACACAACAATATGATGTATTTTGGTCTTATCTGGAGTTGAACCATGCAGGATTTGTGTGTTAACAAACACACAACAAAACACAACTCCAGGTGTGTTTGTGATGAAAAACAACATTATAAAAGGTAAGAAAATAGTGTAATATGGACCCTAGTTTAGTTTTTGTGGGTTTCTCTTGTTGAATTAAGTGAATCAGAATCATTTTGTTTAGTTTTGCAGTTCCAATGTTCTGATTTCAAACTCTGACTTCATTTTCACTATAAACTGTTTGACCTTTAGTTTCCACTTTAACAGGAGAGATCTGTCAAACAAGCGCACAACACCTGAGACAAAAGCCTTAAACAAGTGACCAAAATGCTGAAATAAAACTACTGCTGTACCTGAAGGAAGAAAAATGTATCAGAACAACCAATCAAAAATGTCAAATCAAGTATAACACATTAAAATAGTCAATCCTTTCTTGTTTGTGCCATTAATATTAACAATTTAAGATGGTTTATTTTAAAAGAAGTGCAAAACAATGAACTAAACCCAATGGAGAATCCTTTGTTGTACTATTCACCTATGATTAGTCTGCACATTTTTATTTTTAGCTTCATATTTATCTGATTAACCTCACCATATGGTCAGATTTCGAGGAATTTTTAAGGTTTTGGATGTAGTTTTGTCCAAGGTTGTGGCGCCATCTGGTGGAGAACACTGCCAGATCTCCTCGTAGCTCACTTGATCCTTGGCTGCATCTCATTTCTCTTTCCTCGCTTCCTTCTCCTTGATTCTTTCTCCTCGATTCTGCAGGAAATAGGTGAGGAAGTCTCGCCCTGAGAGGAGACAAAGCGACGAGAATGGATATAAACTTGATTATTTTATCTGATGTCTGCTCCTGAAGCGTTCCCCGTGTTTTCTCGCTCCTTCCGTGGTTTTCTTTGGTACACTGCTGCTGAAAAATGAAGAATCGAGGAGAGGAATCGAGGAGAAGGAAGCGAGGAAAGAGAAATGAGACGCGGCCCTTGTAATTAAATAGAAGACATTAAAGAGGAAGCGTTCATTTGTGTCTCGTGGGAGAGTTTATTTGCCTTTAGACTGCAGCGGTGGTTCACTAAATCCAGGTCAGTGGGTCACATCGGAGCTGGTTTAATGTCCACTTAAGACTTTAGGCCGTAGACAAAACTGTAACTGTTTTAAAAAGGTCATTAAGTGAAGTGCAGACAGACCACAGGGATCAATGGACACTCGGGTTTCTGTTTACAATGAACGTATTGACTAAACTAACTCACTAAACTAGACTGACTAGATAATTAAACTCAACTAACTAAATAAACTAATTATAAAAACTAACCTAACTGACTAAATAACTAAATAAACAAAAAGTAAACATAACAAAATAAAATAAAAACTAAATAAACAAATAAAATTTATAAAAAATAAACTAAATAAATAAACTAAACAAATAACTTAATAACAAAATAAAATAATAAAAATAAAAATAAAACAATAACAAAAAAAATAAACTAACTAAATAACAAAAAAAATAAAAAAATAAATAACTAAATAAAAATAATAAAAAAACAAAATAAATAACTAAAAAACTTAACTTAAATAACTTAAAACTTAATAACCTAAACTAACTAAACAAATAAATAACAAAATAAGTCAATCAATAAAATAATAAAAAATAAATAAATAACTAAATAAATAAACTAAGTAAAGAAATAACTAAGAAAATAATATACACTAAATAACAAAATAAAATCAATCAAATAAAAAAATAACTAACTAAACTAAATAAGTAAATAAAATAAACATTGTTATTTCTGTTTAATAAATTATTTGTTTAATATCTAATTAACTAAAACAATACTAAAGTTGAAAAAGCATGCTGGATTTCAATACAATTAAAGCTAGAGTATTTTAAATATTAGCTGAAGTGGACTAATGAATGAGAAGATCAGAGTACGTAGAACGAAAATTAAAAATAACACTGTACTTTTTTTGTTTTAGGTACATAAGTTCATGCACGGAGAACTTAAACTACCAAGAATCAAAATCTAACAAGTGATATTTTATGAAAAGAGATGTGTTAAACTTATAAAACAAATCATAAATACTTCTCCCCATGTTGATCAGTCATAATTTTGTCTTTGAAAATATAAAAATGTGTTTCAGTATTAACTTCCTGAATATAAAAACAAAACAGACTTAAAATCATGGCTGTTTATAACAAAAACATCCTGTAGTTTGTTTGCTGACGTCAAAGTAAAACAATGACATAAACTGGAGAGATAGAACATTTATTTGCAATGGAAAGTGATGGACAGTGAATCATGATTTCATTATTTTACTATACACATGTACACGGGGTGGGGGAGTTACTGGCCCTCGGCTCCTGTGTGGCACGGAGGAGGTTTGTAGGTGCCCTCTTTAATCATCTTGTCTCTCTGCTGACGGATCGCGTAGAGTCTTCGTTGCTGCACAGAAGAAGAAAGAGAAAAAAAAATTAAAGCCTGTGAGGAGATGAGAAAGCGTGGATGAGTCGCCTCTAAACAAAATCCTTTGATGGGGCCTTTCTGAGGAGAGTCTGCATGTTCTCCCTCTGTCTGTGATGACACTTTGGACATGAACAGTGAAGAGATATAAATAAAATGATTAGAAGGACGTTGAGGCCAAGAGAACAAACAGAGAGAGGAGATTTATGGATGTAGTGAAAGAGGACATGAAGCTTCAAAGGATGTCATATGAATGAATTTTCATTAGGGCTGGGTATCATTAAGAAGTTGCTGATACGATACATTCCTCGATACAGTGAACTTTCTATCCAGTACGATATATTTCAAATCGATTCAATACGGTTCAATAAAAAATAAAGGCTAAATCATGACTGTGATACTAAAAGTCTTTGTTATACCACTTCTTGTGCAAAGTTCATATGAAACAAACATTTTAATCATTAACACAGTGAAAATGTCAAATATGTTGCATAAACGATTTTCCTTTCACTAAAGCAACAAAATTGTAGAGCTGAACAAAAAAAATACTCTTGGCGATATCGATACAGCATCCCATGATATCAATACTGTATCGTTACATTAAACGATATGATATATACATAATTAATATTTTTATATTAGTCTGGTCCAAACGCCCTCTGTTATGTCTCAAAATCAGTCAAACATGATTGTACAATTACAAACAGTTTTTTTTTTTTTCTGGATGCGGACAGAGCATGCATGTCCCTGATTGGCTAATCCACTTGTCAATCACTCCTATTTCAAAACAGGGAGATTCGCCGGTGACCAGACTCACATCTTAGTAAAGTTTTGAAGAAGTGTGTGTTCTGGATCACAGACCAGAACATGTGAGTTCCAGCTGCTCAAATCATCATTAATGACCAAACTGTGTAACACTGTGAAAAGCCTCGGGCCTCTGATAAAATCCCTCCTGCTGGGACATATTGATTTTCCTCATCAATAAAGTTACATTTATGGGTGTAATCAATACCACACAATAGGGGACATGTTAAAGAGGGGGTATTTATGGGGTATTAACTGCTAACGCAGAACACATTTAGATCACTGTGTAGCTTTTTACCCCACTGATGAAACTCCTGAACATCACGTCAGGTTTGTGAAGTTGTTGTGTAGTTTTGTATCATGTTTTTGTATATTTATAGAGAATTGTCGTATGGGAGGATGGCTGATGTAGGCTTGTGGGCGGAGCCTTGTAAGGAGGGTTTGAATAGGCCCCTGGAGAGATCACTAAATGACTCAAACATGCATGGATAACGTCTTAGACCTCTTCATGCGTGTTTTTGATGAGGTCACAATGTTATAACATGGTAAAAACCTTAACAAATTTATTTTTCATAGTCCCCCCTCTTTAAAAACATCAGTTAGGAAAATTACTTACAAACATGTATTTTACATTTTTTTTGAATAATTTGGCAGCTATAGAGATACAGGAAAGTGCCAAAAAAAAGTAAGTGAACAACGTGGCTTAATTATGCCATTAATGAACTCTACTGTGGTACAATTTAGACACTTGTTACATGATTTTCAACTCTGTAATGAGCCTTTTAAAAGAATAAACAACAGCGTAATATTTGGAGGTGCTTCGAAAAGTTATTTAGGATCAGAGAAACACCCCAAAGATGAAGAGCAGAATTTATTATTACATTTTGTGCATAATTTGTCTCACAAAAAAACAGGCAACATTTTCAGACCTGCTGTAAATTTTACCTTGCAGAATTATTCTGGACACTTGACCTCAGTTTTATAAGTATTTTTTAAGGTCAAGGTCAAGGTTTATGTGGATAGCACATTTAAAAACTGATAGTAGTGCCCCAAAGTGTTGAACATAACAGATAAAAATGCAACACAAGTAAAACATATGAATAAAAGACAATAATTTAACTGTCTGATAGATTTTGGTGCATTGTCTTACCGTCTTTTCCCTGTGCATGCACTCGTAGAAGTCCTCAAACTCGAGCTTGCACTCCGTCTTGGCACGCGTCTGTCCGATGCCGTGAGCGCACTCGATCCAGTCCTTCTCGAAGGCGTGGCATCGAGCGGCGCGTTTGTTTGGCTGAGGTCCGCTCTGCTGCAGGATCCACTGGTCCATCTGCAGCCCCAACCGATTCTGGAGGTCTACGAACGGCATCGTGCTGAAGAAAACAACAGAGATTATGAGTGCATCTGTCCCAATCACATGTTAAAAAAGTTCAAATTAAGTCTAGTACTACAAAGAAGATCACTTAAAGGTGCACTATGTAACTTTTAGGTAGGGGGTCCGTCACTTGCTTGTTTCTATGGAGATGTCATTGCTCTACCTGAAATGTTCCATAGTATGACATTAATCAGATCTACTTTACATTTATTCAATGGCAGGTGGTGTTATAGCTCAGAAAACAGGCATTCCGACTGAGTAGGTTCGCCTCTCCACAAGATCTGACCTGTAATTTGGTCTGGTTTGGTCTCCATGAAGATAGAAAAGTTTAATGCCATACTGTGAAACATTCCAGACAAAACAATAACCTCTCCATGAAGAAAAGCATTTGACGGAAAAGTGACACAATGCAGCTTCAAAAGGCATCTGTTTGTTTCAGTCTTTTAAGTTTTTTGTTGAACTTTTAATACTTTTGACAATCCATTGTGAAGGTTTTTAATACTGAAAATTAATCAGAAGTGCAATTTGTCATTATTTCTAGAAAAATCTTGTTGTATATCCCACATTCTGTAATTCGTGAGATTCTTGTATTAGTTAATCAGTCATCTTTCAGTCAGTTTCAGTTTATATTTATATTTCAGTCTTCTCTCAAATATTACGCTCCTTGAGTTGTTTACACTTTGCACTCTGAACTGAATCCTATTTTTTTAAAACATTAAATTACAAATCTAATCGCAATACTTGTCAGAAAACTATTAACGCTGGAATACACAAAAACAGACACGAATAAAAACTAAAGATCAAAAACTGGAAACGTAAAACAGTGACAAATATTGTCTAGTAATGACATAGCGCTATATACTTTAAGCCAGTATACACTATAACAATTTTACCAATAATTAGAGTTGGGTATCATTAAGAAGGAGCTGCCGATACGATACAGACCTCAATACAGAGAGCTTTCGATTTGATATGTTTCAATACAGCTCAATAAAAAATAAAGCCTAACTCATGGCTGTCTTTGTTAAACCATTTCTTGTGCAAAATTCATATGAAACGCAAACATTTTAATCATCAAAACAAAACAAAAAAAATGAAAAAATGAAAATGTCAAATATGTCGCATAAACGAATTTCCTTCCACTAAACAAACAATAAAACTGTAGCACTGTGACAAAATAATTTTATAAAATATAAAAAAAAATTATAATAACAAAAAATAAAATAAATAAAATGCAATACAATAAAATAAAATAAAATAAATATTCTTGGCGATATATCGATTTTTGCACACCCCTACCAATAATGACTTGGGATGTCCATAAAATACAACTTAAAGCGTTTGTGTCTTATTAATACACATACTATGAACATAATCTAATAATAATAATCCGTTGTTATCCTGATCTCACGTGCTGCTGGTAAAAACACGAGTGATTAGTAAATTTATTTTATTTTTTCTGGCTAAACGCTAAATGCTAACGCAAACGTCAAATAAACAGCTCAAGATCGTGCAGAAGTATCATTGCTCTGACGTATATAACGCAATACAGTTTTTGATGCGCACATTTGACTGTCAAAAATCTACCTCAAAGTAAGAATAAATGCAAAATAAATGATTTTATTTACCGTGTGGGATAAAGTCACTTTAACCTTCTCCGTATCCGTGCGTCCTTCTTTACGGCGGAACAAAACACGGCCGTAAAGCAGTGGATACAGCCGTGAAGCTTTTCTACAGGATTACACTGCCCTCTGCTGTTTGTGTCGTGGAACTACACAGAAAATACTTTTAATTTTGTTTCATTCACAGACAAATTTAAACGTGTGCTGTTTTATTTATTGTGTATTAACGTGTTTTTAATCATGTATTCGTTTTGTAGATGAATGTACGTTAACATACTGGAATAGGATAGACTTACTTGATTGTTTTATTTTTATTGTAAGCTTCCAAATACTGAATGTCTTATTTTATGGGCATCATACTAAATCTAATGTATGTATACTGTAATGAGTTTTATACTACCCGAATAACAATAATTAAAAATAAATAAATAAATAAAATAAATAAATAAATAAATAAATAAATAAATGAAATGGAAATATCACCATATATCGTATACAAATATGAAAATAACATCAAGGCAAATTACAAAAACAAAATAATTTTATCTTTAGAAATTGTACTTTTTTTCAGTACTGAATAAAAAAAGATTTCAGCATGACAGCCAGGCATTTGGTGGCTTTTATAAAAAAAATTTAATTTATGTATTTATTTGGGGCAAGTAACAATTTACATTCTCTTACAGTGGACAGTGTACAGAGGATTATCCACATGACATTAGTGCAATCATAACAGACATAATGGCAACAAAAAGCAGTGGGAATAAGAAAAATTACTTTGAAGCTTTTTTTTTTTTTTTTTTTTATTATTATTATATTTATTTTATTTATAATTTGTCAAGTTTGAGGGATTGGATACCCAGCACATCAACAAAAGACAGACATAACTAAATATAAAACTAACACGCATACAAAAAATAATAATAATAATAATAATAATAATAATAATAATAATAATAATAATAATAATAATAATAATAATAATAAATAAAAGTAAACAAATAAAATTTAATTAAAAAATGTAAATTCTTTTTTTTTTAAAAAGCTTTGAAATCTGCTTCACTTTTTCAATCCTGTGACACACATTTAGTTGTTTTTTTTTATTTTATGTTTCATCCAGGAGGACATGTGAATTCTGAGTAAAAAAACAAAACTAACTAACTAAAACAAACAAAAATTGGGTGTTGATTCGTTATGATTAAATTTACTTGATGAAAACGACCTGCTGTTTTGGTTGAACGTAGCACTACAAATGTCCAGTAGAGGGCAGCACCTAACGTTCCGTCTTCATTATTCGGAGGAAAACGAACCCAAACCGGAAACTGACCGGTTCTGCACATGCGCGGAACAAATTAGGCCGCTAGCGCAGATCTGGTACCGAATTAGCCATGGATACTTTTACTTTTTATCGTTATTTACAGTATTATCAATTACATGGAAAAATGCACGCAAACTTGGACCGCAGATTCAGGAGCAAAGTCAGAAGATCATCGCCAAATTTTGTTCTTAAAGGTAAATACCACAAAACTTTTAGGGAGGACCAGATTTCTACAAAACTGGAACTGTCTTATTTACATTTGATGAATTACACTTTAGAAATAACAACATCGTATTCAAACTTCATTAGAATTTTTGCATTGATTGCCCAGCACATTGTAAAAAAAACAAACAATAATTTTAATCAAATTAGTTTTCTGTGCATTCCTGTAAGCAACAATTAGAAAAAAAATGGTAAAAAAAACATAAGGGACATTGAAGTATTTTTGAATATGTAGCAGGAGCATTGGACAAAAAGATTAAAAATACACTGTCTGTTAAAATAATGAAGAGGTTTTTAACTTGTGGCTTGGAAAACAAATGTGGCAATCTGCAAAATAAATAAATAAATAAGTAATAAATAAAAGGTTGACGTGCTCAGGCTCTTTGGTGGATTGGTCCAAATTATGATAAAATTTAAGATTACTCAAACACACAGGCCAAATTGGGTTGACTATAATTTATAATAATGTAATACTAGTTTATAAATTTGACCAACCAACAAAAGTTACATTTAAAGTCGCATTACGTAAGTTTATCTCCATGGAGACAAGCGAAAGACACAACCAGGGCAAGTTACAGATCAGATTTGTGAAGAGGCAACCCAACTTTGTGCAAGAATACATGTTTTTTTTAAGATATTTTGAGCAATAAATTGATAAATGCAAGTTAAAATGCCATATTGTGGAACATTCCAGGCAGCAGGGAGCAGACCCCTCATCAGAAAAGTTACATAATACACCTTTAAAAGTCTAATATTGCACAAAATTGACTCCTGTGAGCTTTAAGCCGTGTTATAATGTTATTACTTCCTCAAAAACAGACCCGGAGTGATGTTTTGTTTCATTCACACATGTTTGAGTAATACTTTATTATGAGTCTGTCTACATCTCCAAAGCTCAAAATGCTCTGTTCCACCTCGTGATGTCATGAAGTGATAGTTTTCAAGTTCACAGCTACAGTATCTTTCACCTTTTGTTTTTCGAAGAGATTGGCAATTTCAGGGCTGAAATGATCCAAATGATTCTAGTGAAGATATATGGAGTTTAAAAACACAGTGGAGATCTTCCTGTAATACCAGATGACATCACAAGGTGGAACTGTTTGAGAGAAGGATTAAATACGCAGGGTTTGTGTGTTAAACTTGTGTGAATGAAACAAAACACAACTCCAGGTACACTATGTTTGTGATAAGTAAACAACATTATAACATAAATCAGAAAATAGCATAATCTGGGCCTTTTAAATCTTGTGCTTTTTTTCAAACAGACCACAGATTGTTCTACACGGGGCCGAGTCAACAGTTCATGAGGTTGGTGGTTTTATCGGAGGAGGAGCGGCGGTCTGCCCTGAACGAGTGCCACATCGACCCGGGCACGGGCACACACATGGGCAACCGCAGCACCCGGGACCGCGTGGTGTCCGGGTACTACTGGAACTCCATCAATAAAGACGTGAATGAATGGGTAATGACTTATGTCTTACTATATTTTTTGATTTGTTTCACTCAGTTTACCCGTTTTGACCTGCCATAAAACGATTTCATGTAAGCATTATTTCACATTTTTGCAAGCTGTAGTGTCATTATGGTAAAAGGTCACATTTTTATATATTAGTCTGTCTCATATACTGTATATGCTGGATAAATTGACATGCTGTGTTCCAAATAGGAAGTGTTCGTGGGTTCACTTCCAGCTCCATCGACTCTGGCTCCAATTGACTTTACACTGAAAAATTGTCACCCCTTTCTCTGTAACTACTAGCCTGATACATCAGCTGGTTTCACTTCGTAGAAACCGTCTGACCTCGCAGCGTTAGTACCACATTTTCAGCACTATTAGGCGCTCTGGATTATAAGGCGCACTGTCATTAAATGGTCTATTTTTGAACTTTTTTCACAAATAAGCAGCACTGGACTTTAAATGAAACACAACAGTTGGATGGGTCAGTGGGACTTTGTTTGTTTGTGGCGTTCACGGTGACTCTGGGCTTTGTTCAGTTGTGGCGTGTAGGGAGGGTGCTGTCTGGGACCGCTGGATTGTCGGCGTGTTCGCAGTGACTCAGTTGTTCAGTCGTGTCTAGAAGTGGCACATTGCACTCGCTTTTTCGGTTCGTTCCTTCGTTCCGTTCCTCGTCGGCGTGGAGTGATGAGTGTGTCTGTGGGTGTGTTTCGCTGTGCGGTCGCTGTCTGCTCCGTGTGTGTTTACGTGCGCTGCGGGTGGTGCGACTTTGTAGTTTACTGAAGTCGTGCTGGGACACCCGAGTGGATTCGTGTATAGGGCGCTCTGGATTGCGGGAAGCTTAGTCGTTTTTTGATGGGGTTAGGTTTTCTTTTTATTTAACCATTCGCTACTGTTTGGTCGTGACGTGATGTAATGCGCCGCTAACAGGGTTAACTGGTATATTAAGCTTTTCCCAAATCCCGTAGGAAGAAGGACAATAACGTCTTTCCCCTTGATAAAATTCACCAAACATTCTCTTTGTTCCGGCTTTAAATCCTTGATCTCGGGAATCGTTGCCAACACAGAATATATGGCCCTTCGCTGATTGGCTGGTGCCCGAACTCGCACTTCTGGGATTTTTGGGAACCTTCTAGTGTATTCTGATTTCTGACCTAGTCGCTGGAGAGAAATTAAATTGAGCTAAGGCACTAGGTTGGCGCCAGGCTGGTTATGTAACTGCTGCTCTGAGCCTCATCATTTTGGTCTTAAAATGTTCGTATTAACCTGTTCTACATGATCCTGGTGTTTTTATTTTGCTCTTTTGTCTGTAAATACATTGTCTTTATAGAGTCTATGGTCTGTCTACCTTCCAACTAACAGAGTACACTTAAATATCACTACTTGATTCTCCAGGTGAAATCTTGCCACCAGTGCCAACTGAGGAACGCTGTCAAGACTGTACGGCCAGTTTTACCTGTTATTAAGGTACTGCTTATGTTTACCTGTGCAGTGCTATTGGTGTGTTTTTGTCATAAATTATTTCTAGAAGCTTAAATTGATTTGAGTGATTTAGCCTGGAAACAACCTCTACATTTTAAAATATATATTAAACATTGACTCACTTTTGGTTTGGGTTAGTTTACTCCTTTTGGGATTCAAAACTGTATCATAACATGTAAATAATAATGTATAACGCCCAAACAAAACAAAATAACTTGGGTCTTTGCACTTTTTAATTTGTTTTTTTTACTCTAGTCTTAAGTCTTTGCTTTTGTTATAATACTAATCTCTAGTATTTTTTTCTAGTCTAATCTTTATTCTTTTTATGACTTGCACATTTAAGATTTTAACTTTATTATGGCTTAAGAGCTGAATCTTGTCTTATCTTGTTTGATGTGTTGACTCCATGACTTAATGCATTTTAGTACAATTGCAATAACAGATATCTCAGTTCTGAAAAAAATGTCTAAAAATATTGTTCTTTTTGTTATCTTCAACTGATATTATAAATGAATTTTCTCAAGGAGGATGAAGTAATATTTTGATTGCAGTAAAATGCGTTTGGCTTTTGAAAACATTGCAATTCAATGAGGAGAGTCAATGTAACTTAATAAGAACCTGGAAATGCTGTTTGAAACTACAATTACCATAAACAAAACCTCTTTAATTCCTTAATTGCAACCATGCCCACAGAAGAGAAAGGCCGATAGAAAACAGCCTCTGTCCTCCTCAATCACACACAATCGATTGCTTATGCCTTGGCATCTTGGATACTTCCTGTAAATTTTGTTATTCTGCTTTTGTTAAATATTTAAAAAGTGAAAAAATATTCTTTTTTTTCTATTAAAGTTTATTAGAAACAAAGGAACAAAATATATTGTACATTGATACAGCACGTCAATTATAGTCCCCTTTCTCGGTTTCCAAAAATAAACAAGGTCACTGTACATGTATTACAAACATTATCAAGCTTGAACAGAAAAAGCTCAGGTAATAATAAGAGTAGTGGAAAAAAATATTCTGAATTGAGATCCAAAATAAATAAAAACAAATTTACTAAGAATTCAAACATGTTTTTTTCAAAGTTATAAAATTCAAAGTCAGAAATTTAGCTGCATTTGAAATTCAAAATCTGACAAAACACATTATTCTCCGCACTTTTTAAAACGCTACTTGTCTGTTTTTGCAAATGAGCTCCTCTCCTCTTCTCTCTCTCTGCTTCAGGTGAAAGAGGCCTGGGAGGTGCTGGGTTTGTATCTGATTGGTCCTCTCCCGGAAACAGTTCGACAAACAAATTCGCTCTGACACTTACCGACCTGCACACGAAATACGTGATCGCGGAGCCTCTGCAAACCAAGTCAGCGTCTGAAGTGTCCGCCGCCATCATCAACAAACTCTACACGTTTGGACTCGTACGAAAGATCATCACTGACCAAACTCAAGACTTCGTGAACCAGGTGACTGTAATAACAAGAGAGGAGGGTTTGGGGAAAATTTAAATTGTTAAAACGTGAGAGAAGTATCCAAATTCACCAGTTAAATATTGATGCTTTGCAGTAATGTCAAGTTGAGGAGTGTATAACATGGGGTCCTGCCTATTCTGACATCCATTCATTACGACATGGCTCCATTTAGATGTGCCGGTTTTCCGACACTGTTTAGTATCGTTATTACGACCCTTTTCCTATGATGATGATGGAGCATCAGAACAGCAGTCACATTTCTTCTGGTGTAAACACTTTTCATGTGTTTGCATTTGCACACAGCTGATGTTTCATGTCCATGACCAGAGACGAATGAGGCTCAGAGATCAGAGATTTTCACTTCTTTAACAGATCTGTGGAAAAGCAAGCCTGCTCAGTAATACAAGTTTTTTTCAAGGTATTTTTGAGTAATACTTACAACTGTAATGAAATAAATGCTGCAGGTTTGAATCTAATCTCAGAGGCTTGGTGTAGTTATGACGGCACTTGATTGCGTATGTATTTATGCGGGTTGATGTAAATGAAAACTTCTTTTAAATGATGCTGGGTGTACAATGTTATTTTGGAAAATGGAAAGAAGGAAATATTTGTTTCTCAACATACCCGGCTCTGTGTAAACGTAGCCTTAAACATCAATGTAAATAGCCCCATGTCACAATAGCAGCAGGCATTTGTTGTACATGTATATGTATCGTGGAATGTTCAGCAGTTGCCATGGAGACAAAAAGCTAATTTTTTAAAGATAGTCTGAAAACTCAAGAGAAAATACAAAATGGATTTAACACGTTTTCGGTCCTGTTTAGGAGTGTGATTTTCAGCAAAAAAGGTGAGAGTGTAATTTTTTGTGTGAGAGACTTGTTTAAAACCACAAATCTGCTCACCTGTTGTAGTTCCAGCTAATTCAGTTCTTTCTGGTCAGATTGTGTTAAAACAAAGCTCAGATTAAAGTGTAACCCGAGTAACAGAGCTTCAGACAGAGCAGTGCTTTCAGTTAGCATCACATCCCCAGGAAATGTTGATGACATCAGTATCGAAACTCATGACATGAAAATGTTGATTATGTGTTATATTATTTACAGTTGAATGAAGGCATCTCGTCAACTTTGAACATCAAGAACGCCGTCTCCATCGCTCACCCGAACCAGACGAAGAGACAGGTAACACTCAGAACACATGAGTACTTTATGAATATTGTAAACGTTTAGTGATATATTTAAAAATACTTTGTGTTTTCAGGATGAGAGGACGTGTAAAAACATTAAACGAGCCATCAGGAGTTACATAAAGGAGGGGCACTCGGACTGGGACCTGTACCTCCCGGCTGTGGTCTACGGACACAACATCACAAAACAGGTGAGAGTTAGACGGGCTCTGGAGGTTTGATTTAGATCAAAAGTCCAATTAATTATAAAATATTCAAGACATATTGTATATTAGATTCTTAAGCCTTGTGAATGTTTTTTGCCATACTAATGAAAAACGAGTCAAGTCAAATTCAGCTTAGCTTGGCTCAGGCCAGATTGACATGTGTCACTTTGAACTGAGTTCTGCACATGATCGATCTGGGGCATCTCTTGATGAAAATGTTTGGAAATCACAAAATGGCATGACGAATATTTGAATCTGATTGGTTGAAGTGTCTCAACAGAGGAACAAGATGAAAGATATGAGTCTATAGTAACATCCAGTTTAGAGAAAAGCACAGACATCATGTCCACAAATGTACCAATCTCTGACCTTCTGGATGTTTTTTTAACTAAATAGTCAGTATTTTTGCTAATATATCCTCGTAAACCAGGTAAACAAACAAACAAACAAAAAATAGGAAACATTTAAAGACAGAATGAAATCTTGGTAAATACAATTTGGACAAACCATGTATCCATGTAAGCCCTGAAGAACAATGAACATAGATGTATTGGAATAGCTCTGTCATTGTGTTCCTAGGGGCATTACAGTATTTTAAATCATTCTTTTTTGTCTGTAGCGTTCCACGAGGCACACGCCGTACTTCCTCTTGTTCAATCGAAACCCTCGTCAGCCCGAGGTGATGAACGCCTGTCCGATGGGAGACGACTTCGTGGTGGCCGGATCCGAGGACGAGGAGGAGAAGGTGAACCTGAACTATAACAAAACATTTAAAGGTGCACCGTGTAACTTTTGTGGTAGAGGGTTCGCAATCTGCTGGTCTCTACAGTATAGTGATGTTATTCCTTTGCTTGGGATGTTCCACAGTATGGCATTAAACAGATATATCTTGTATTTAATCATTTATAGGTGTTTTTATTTCCAAAACGATCACAAAAACATGAGTTATTACTGTGAGCAGGTCCACTTTTCCACAGATCTGACCTGTAACTTGGCCTGGTGATGTGAGCTGCTTGTCTCCGTGGAGATAGTTAGATTAAATGCCATACGGTAGAACATTTTAGAAAGAAACAAGATAAAGTTAAGCAAGTGGTGGACCAGAAAAGTTACACAATGCGTCTTTAACATAATCTATCATCTGTAGACCTGCTTTATTTATTTTTTTCTTTATATTTTGTTAATCGACACACTCAGTGCATCTTCCTTTGACTGAATGTTTGATTTTTCTGTAGAATATTTTTTTAATGATAAAATTTTGTATATTTTTTGTAATATTTTCATAGGACGACAAAGCAGAAGCGTTACAAATGTCCATCTCTGACGACCACGACTACTGCATGAGCACAGGAGGAGAGAACCTGACGCTGGTGATTTTCTGAAGTCAAAATACTAAAAACTGTTTTCAAAAAGTGCCCCAAGTCACTTTTTATCTGGTCTGCGAAACAAAAACAAAACTAGAAATGTCTAATTCAGTGGAAAGTCTAAATAATAATGTACGGTTACGTTTAAAGAGGATGCCCCAAGATACAGTATGTTTTCATGTCTGTAAATTTAAGGGCCCATACTACGCTATTTTCTGATGCTATAATGTTGTTTCCTCATCAAAAACAGACCCGAGTTCTTCTCTTAAACGGAAAACACTCTGTTCCACCTTGTGACGTCATGTGGTAATACAGGAAGAGCTCCACTGTGTTTTCAAACTCTTTACATCGTCGCTAGAATCATTTGGATAATTTCAGCTCTGTAACTCCAAATCTCTACTGAATTGAAAGTAAAATGAAGCTGCTCACTTGAAAACTACCACTTCGTGACATCACAAGGTGGAACAGAGCATTTTGAGCTTTGGAGATGCACACAGACTATTAATCGGCTTACTTAAACATGTATAAATGAAAACAAAACACAACTCCAGGTCTGTTTTTGATGAATTAACAGCATTATAACATGACTTTGTGCAATATAGGACCTTTAAATCAGAACTTTTAAAGGTGTTCGTGAAGTGAAATGAATGAAAACAACTGAAACACGTTTTTTCAGAGCTAAAAAATTCCAAGTAAGACATTTAAAAGACATTTAAAGGGACAGTTCGGAATTTTGGACATAGGGCCTCATGTCCTCGTGAGCCAGAGTGTTGGAGACGTGTGGAGACACTTTTTTAAATATTCCATCCAGTCCTTGTGTTTGCAGAGGTCACTGGTGCTAGGCTAGTGCATGTCAATGGTCATAGTTATCCTGACACTTCTTACCCACTCCACAAAACACCCGAAGCAAAAAAAAATTATTACACCAGACTGTCGATGTAAATGTCTGTGTTGATCATTTTAGATCAGAATCATTTTAGAAGTGAAACCAACCTTGCATTTGAAGGAGGGATGGGCATTCGATAAAATTTTCTTAATTGATCGTCGGGAGAATTAACGATCGATTATCAATTAATCATTAACGTTTTTATATTAAAATGATCATCATTATTATTACTCTCTGCACTACTAATCTGCATAAATAAATTCAGCTTTACGACATATAAACCGTAACGACTCTAGAGCCACATCAGCCTGTTTGAGATTATAATGTGTTTAATTCAGTTTTGTGCAACTCTCACAGAAACTAAACTTAAAACCGCATTGCTAATTTGCCTAAACTATGAGAAGGAGAAAAAAAACAGCTCTTGTGTCGCTGATGCAGTCAACTTCTGTTGGATTAAAGGACATGACTCAGTGGAATACAGGTTAGTGTGACCAGATTTGCGTTTGTCAAAACTAGGACACCGTACGGGGGGAGGGAGGTGGGGACTCGTCATCGACATTGCGCGACACTCACCTGGTAAAGCTTTTTCCCACTGGACACCGAGACATATGTGCTGCTTTGTACACTGTGCACATGGACTCCCACTTGTCCCGACCAGAACGGAAAGCGTGGAATTTCTTGTTCAAATCATTGTTAAATACGCATTTGTGCTTCGGTACGCTGCAGACTGACCCACTGTTTGTGTCTGCTCGCTCCTTCTAAGAGCTAAGCTACATGTACGGACCTGTTTGTCCCTGGACACGGACGTTTGGTCACCCTACGCTACGCACAGCAACCTACATTCAGTTTGTCGATTAAAATGAACGTAATCGATGAAATTCTTAATGATCAATTATCGATAAATCGACTAATCATGCCCATCCCTAATTTGAAGGATTTATGTCTGAGCAGCAGCAGCGAGTTGTACTTCCTGATAGAAAGCTCGGCAGCGGCGGACTGATATCACCTAACACCTATCTTACCGGCTCTGTAATAGTTTGTTTACCTGCAGCTGCCAGAGTGACACATAGAACACACGAAGAAGCCTGTTCCAGATGTGGCCACGTTCATATCATCACAATGAACTAGAGCAAAGTAAACTTCCGCTGCTGCTGAGAAAATAGTCCCTCAACATGCGACGATTCATGCGATACAAGGTTAGATTTACTTCTAAAATGATTCTGTTGACAAAGACATTCACATTGACAGTCTGGTGTAATAATAGATTTCGGGTGTTTTGTGGAGTGGGTAAGACTGTTTTTAGTGGCAGGATAACTCTGACCATTGACATGCACTAGTCTATCACCAGTGACCTTCTGCAAACACAAGGACTGGATGGAATATTTAAAAAAGTGTCTCCACACGTCTCCAACACTCTGGCTCACAAGGAAATGAGCTCCTATGTCCAAAATTCCAAACTGTCCCTTTAAAAGTCAAACTCGGTTACAATCCCAAAGCATGAATATGAATGTTCTGAATACATAAACTTGTAACATGTAAATACTGTAAAAATGTAAGTTCTTTTGAGGTTTCTGATACAGATAGAGAGACAGAGAGATATTTTCATTCAGATTTGTCTATTTTTCTGACAAAGTTACATAGTGGTGCCTTTGTTTTAGAAGGGTTTTTCGTACATATTTTTAAAGTTGACGTACTCCAGGCTGACTAATTAAATAACATAGATTTTATGTTGACAATGGTTAGAAGGATCTTACATGTGATGAAAGTGTTACCGATTGATACTTTGCAGTGACGTTACGCTGGGGGCGTTGTACATGTACTGTATGTGTACTGGCGCAGTGTTTAGGCATTACCATGGAAACCATGAAAGTTTTTATGTTAAATTGTCTGAACATTCAAGAAAAAAAATGCAAAATGGGTTTAAAATCTGTGTATCATTCGTTCATGCGTTTTTCAAAATAAAACCAAAAATAAGAAAATGAAAAAACAAATATTTTCTTCATTATCTAGTTCAGTTCTGGTTTAGTTCTGGTTTAGTCTTGGTTTAGTCATGGTTTAGTCCTGGTTTAGTCCTGTTTTAGTCCTGGTTTAGTCCTGGTTCAGTCCTGGTTTAGTCCTGGTTTAGTCCTGTTTTAGTCCTGGTTCAGACCTGATTTAGTCCTGGTTTAGTCCTAGTTTAGCCCTGTTTTAGTCCTGGTTTAGTCCTGATTTAGTCCTGATTAATCCTGGTTTAGTTCTCTTTTAGTCCTGGTTTAGTCCGGCATCGCAGTTGGAGTCATGGAAACGGGAAACAGCCTTTATCCGTTTTCTCCATTATTCATTTAAACACAAAATCGAAAACTGTTTTGTTTTCTTATTTAAGGTTTTATTTTGAAAAACGAATGAACGAATGACACACGGATTATTTAAACAACACATTTTCAGGAGCCTGTGATCAATACAAGCCTTCATGGTCCTGTTTAAGAGTTTGATTTTCAACAAAAACGTGAAAGTGACTGCAAATTTCTCTGATCTGGCCAAGATTTTAAAACTTAAAAAAGGTTATTCATCTTGTTTTCAGATTTATTATCTACTTACTAGACCAAAGACTGTACAGTTCTAGTCTAGAGGTAGTTTATTTTAAGATGATTTGTGAAGTAAAGTGAAATATGTTGCTGCATGGACACATAATTTCACTACTTTTAAGTCATCTTCTGATAGATTTAAGTCTTTATATCTTCAATTTTGGCCAAGCTTTTTTGCAGTATGAAAAACTGTTGGCACTAACTAGTTTGCGACTGTAATATTTTTTCAGATGGACTTGTTTAAAAGCACAAATCAGCTCCCCTGTTGTAGTTCCAGCTATGTCAGTTCTTTTTGTTCAGATTGTGTTAAAAATAAAACCTCAGATTAAAGTCTAATGATGCTCAGACAGAGAAGTGCCTCTGGTTAGCATCACACCCACAGAGAACATTGATGACATTCGCTGCAAAGTATCAATTTACCATTTATGTTTACATTTGATAAAACTGTTGAACTACGGCGTCATGAATTACAAAGGTGTATTGCAGCTACGATGAATTTGGTTTAGAATTCATGTGGGCGGGGCTTAGTTGCGTTTCATTTTTTTATTTTTTTTTTGTCAATAGACCTTTTTTCACAACGGCCAGAAGTGCCCCGCTAAAGGTTTGCAAAACTTAAGGTTATTGGTTTTCTGTGGCAAAATGTCTGTGGAAATGTCTGGCATATTCTCCAACAGCTTCATAAATCTGCCCCATCACCAAATCTTCAACCAACAAGGTCCACAAAGGATAAACATTCAACCATGAAGAATTTATCCACAACTATCAAGGGAAGAAAGATGAAAGCTTAAAGGCGAACAACGACGAGCGTTAGTGAACTTCTGAGTGGTTACCAAGCCCCGGGGTTTCAAAATGGTCGTCCGTTCAAGTCAATGGGCCGAGCTCGGTGGCTCATGATTCCAGATTATCCTTTAGCCCGGCGAGGTACTTCCAGTGGCTGTGGGCCGACCGAGCATGTGCAATAGGGCTCTTTTCTCCTGCGGGCACACGCGAATGCAAGCGAAGCGAACGCACAGAGCGCGGTCTCGTGTATCACATAATCTCTTTGACCAATCAGAGCGAGAGGAGCAGAGCGGAGCCGGAGCTAACGATTATAAAGCGTTTTTTAAGACAACTGAAGGGTTTTGAGCTGAGAAAAAGTTTATGATCTAAAAACAGGTAAAAATCGCCACAAAATCTGACATTTTTGAAAACTGTAGGTGCCCTGTCAGCCGAACATGAGCAGTTTGTGATTACATTGTGCTCTATGAGAAAAATCCTGTCGCAGCAAAGGGATTTTTTTCTCTGAAGTAACAGTGAGTGGCCTGTACATCAACTGGAGGCAGCTACAAGCATCAGTACCCTATCCAGTTGTTTTAATAGATACATGGCCGTTACATGCTGCCATTCCAACACACCGCACATTCTTGCACTCTGACTTTTTTTTTTCATGGTCAGAGTGGTGGCACTTTACCTTTTTTGTTCAGCATTCCGCCATTCTGACACACAAGGTAATTATTAAGTTGTGGCAGTGCTCTTTTTGGGACAATATTTTCATGGACTGGCGGTGTAGGAGGAACAGTCCACGCGACGTAAAGGCAAAAAAGATGATGCTCCAAACCTCAAGCAGGCTGTCAGAATGGCGACATCAAAAAGTGTCGAAATGGGGGCATGTTGGAATGGAGTGTTGTTGGAATGATGGAATGTAGGGGGTTAGGGTCTGTTGGCGTGGCGGTATGTCGGAATAATATCCCTCTTATCCTTTGTGGACCTTGTTGGTTGAAGATTTGGTGATGGGGCAGATTTATGAAGCTGGAGGAAAATACGCAAAACATTTCCACAGATATTTCACCACAGAACACAAATTACCGGAAGTTCCACAAAGCTACAGCGCGGCAATTCCGAACATTATGAAAAAGGTTTATTCATTTTGCTGCATTTTTGGTCCATTGTTCATTTCTTGTATATATATTTTGTTATATATGAAAAAAATCTATCAAAAATAAACACGCAATATTTTGGTGCAACGTTGGATTGTTTTATTTTATTTTTCTTTCAAAAAATCCACAATTTTCATTCACATTTCCAGCCTTTTTCACATAACAGTGACCACACATCGTACAGAAACACTTTAATATTGCTATCTAAATACTCTCTCGAAAATAAGACAGGACCAGCCGTGTTTTTCAACGGACGATTTCCCAACAGAATTCTACATTTTTAGATTTAAGTTCATCTCATTTGTGATACATTCAGGTGTTACAGGCAAAATAAGCAGTGAAAGACATGAAGGCCCCCTATGGATAGTTTAAGGAAGGTTTAAAGAAGCACTACGGAACTTTTCTGGTGAGGGGTTACTGCTTGTCGTTCGCACAGTATGGCTTTAAGTTTGTCTGTATTACAAACATTTTATTCTTTCCTAAAATGATGCCTTCTTACTGTGAGCGGTGCCGCCTCTCCACAGATCAGACCGGTGGAGTTGTCTTCTAGTTACCATGGAGATAGATACTTTATAATGCCATAATGTGGGACACTCCAATTCACTTTCAAAGGTGCATTAATTTTTCTGGTGGAGGCTCCCCATCAAATGTTTTTCTACATGGAAATTTTATTACTTTGTCTAGAGTGTTTCACAGTATGGCATAAAACCTTTCTGTCTCCATGGAAACCAAACCAAACCAAGTTACAGGTCAGATCTGTGGAAAGGCGACCCCGCTCAGTCTGTTTTTCTAGATATTTTTGAGCTATAAAACCACCTGTAATTGAATAAATGTAAGGTAGAGGTGTTTAATGTCACACTGTGGAATATTCCAGGCAGAGCAATGACGTATCCATAGAAACAAGCAGGTGATAGACCCTCCACCAGAAAAGTTACACAGTGCTCCTTTAAGATAAACTGTAATTACTTCTATAGTGGCTTCAACTATTATTACAATAAACCAACATTTCAAATAGTTTTAAAACACAATTTTAGATTTTAAAAACTATTTTTATTGAAACAGAGCGACAGTGGTACAGTTTGTTAAGTATTAGCCCCAAAACCAGAGAATACCTGGTTTGAACCTCGCATAGTGCATACCGCTTTTGTGTCACTGAGCAAGACACTTTTAAATCTAATAATTCCTAGTTGCTGCGTAAAACCAAAATTACATACAGTGGCAACCATGATTAGAAAAAGCAGCCATCAAAAAAAAAAAAGAAAAAAAAGAAAAGTAAAGTCAACTTAATTTGCTTTACTCTCAAATGTAGGTACCACTTACTTCCTATAGGGGGCACTAGTCTGGTGAAACCTGTAGAGCAGAAGCACAGAGGTGATAGAAGCAGAGGCCAGTCTGAGTTTAAAAAAATAATGTAAATTGGTTACACGTTACAGTAGAGTATGTAGCTGAAAATTGGGATTAAACTGGTACTAAAACCGGCACTAAACCTGGACTAGACTAGAACCAAACCAGGTCTAAATCGGGACTAAACCAGGACCTGACAACTGTGAACCGACTCTGAAGGATACACACGTTTAGCTGCTCTGTTTTTACATTAAAAACAAGAAAATACTAATGATTTCTGATAATTTTTAGTCTCACTGGGTTAGAATAAATCAAATTATTATTAAAGAGGCGGTATTTTACTTCTGTGGGGTATTAACTGCTAACATGTCACATATTTAGATCACCGTGTTCCCTTTTATTGTTTTGAAAATGCCATATTTGCCAAAAAACAACGCATTAACATAACATTTTATAAGTTAAGATTTAGTTTTTTTCAGGTTTGTATTGTTTTTTTGTATGTTTATGCCAAATTGTCGTGTTGGATCATGGGTCGTGGGCGAAGCTTCGTACAGAATCTTACAACTAACCATAAAAAGGGTTTGAATAGGGCCTGGGAGAGATCGCTAAATGACTCAAACATGCATGGGTGACTCTAAAACCACTTCAGGCATGTTTTTGATGAGGGAATAACATTATAACAAGGAATAAAGCTAAAAATGTTTGTATAATACCCCCTCTTTAAGTAATAAAATTGAAGTAACACATTAATTATCATGTAAGTAACATTAATTACACTTTTGTTACCATGGTAGTTCAAATTACAGAGGTCTTAGTGAATGTTTTTGGGCAGTGCGTGTGATGTGTGCGTGTGATGTTATAAAATACTCGACATTTCCAAACTAAAGTCTCATATATTTAATCGTTTGTAAAAGGCTTGTGGCGGTGATTTTTTTTGGTTGTACCACAGAAATGTTCAGGCGAAGCGACGTCACAGCAGCAACACAAAGATTCAAGAACATTCGATAAAGTGCAACAAGTGCTCGTCTGAAAACTGAACGGAGACACGAGGGAAATACATTCAAAACAACGAGTACGACGAGAAGCACACCGAGAAAACCGACGTACTCCGATTAGATTAGAATAGGATTTCAGAACAGCGTGTAAACAAGAGACTCAGACTACTACTTGGTGTTATGAAGAAATCAGATTATAATTGGATAACAAGCGTAGTCGGAGTACTCTGTATAGTCAATGACAATCTTTTCTCCATTTGTTGACAAATACGGCTTAATTATCCATAATTAATCATGAAGAAGGACTTAATTCACAATGAAAAATACTGTATTAAAGGTTTTATATTACGCAAAATTGACTCTTGTGAGATTTAAGTCATGTTATAATGTCGTTATCTCCTCAAAAACAGACCTGGAGTTGTGTTTTGTTTTATACACATGTTTGAGAAATCATTTATTATTAGTATGTCTATTAGCCTGATTCATCAGACGGTTTCACTTTGTAGAAACCGTCTGACCTCGCAGCGTTAGGATTCATTCGCTTGACAGTAGGCGTGTACTTTTTATCATTTAACCAATCGCTTATATTTGGTTGTGACGTATGTAATCCCAAATCCTGTAGGAAGAAGGACAATAACGTCTTTCCCCTTGATAAAATTCAACAAACATTCTCTTTGTTCCAGCTTTAAATCCTCGATCTCGGGAATTGTTGCCAACACAGAATATTTGGCTCTTCACTGATTGGCTGGTGCCTGAACTTGCACTTCTGGGGTTTTTGCGAACCGTCTATTGTATTTTGATTCCTGACCTAGTTGCTGGAGAGACATGAAATTGAGCGGAGGCACTAGGTGACGCCAGCGAGGTTATATGTCTACTACTTTAAAGCTCAAAATTATCTGTTCTACCTTGTGATGTCATGAAGCAGTAGTTTTATTCAGTAGAGATTGGCAATTTGGCGCTTAAATTATCCAAATGATTCTATTGAAGGTGTACAGACTTTAAAAACACAGTGGAGCACTTCCTGTATTGACAAACGGGCCAAGGACACATCAGACTTTGGATCAGTCATCAACTGTTGCCTGGACTATGGATCGACTTCAATCTTTTCCTGTTCCATTTCTCGCTTTGTGGCTGAAAACATTAGGATATTTTAGGGCACGTGCTCATGACAGAGACAGGAGTCACTTCAGGTGTAACTAAGACTTTTTCATCTGCTAAATCGTTCCCCATGGTGACAGAAACCTCGCTCTGGGGACGCCAGAGCTCACACCAACAACTGCGTCCCCGGACCACAAATCTGACTGAATCACAATCTTGTGCAGAGGGACACAGAACCAACAGCAGTGTCGCCTGACAAGGGCAACACGCCCTCGAAAAATAAAGGACTGCGACGCTGCGGTGTTCCTTAATACTTTCACTTGGACCTTTTCGGCGTTTGCTTTTGACGTGACATCACAAGGTTGAACAGAGTGTTTTCAGTTTGAGAAAAGAACTCAGCGACTCCAGGTCTGTTTGTGATGAAGAAACAACATTATAACAAATCAGAAAATTGCGTAATACAGTTCCTTTTAGAAAAATTCAAGCTTAGCAACTACTTAATTTAGTGGTTATGGTTTGAGTATTAATTAAGCAGTTATTAAGCCTTTCTTCATGCTTTATTAAGGACTAATTAAGGCGTAATTATGATAGTAACCGGATTATAATCAGATAACAAGCATAGTCAGAGTACTGGTAGTGAATGACAATGTTTTTCTCTGTTTGTTTTAAAGGGACTTGCATTCACTCGCTGCAAACATCCCATAATTTGATTTAAAGCACGATTCAAAGTCGATAATATAAATACTATACTATGGTTTGACCAGAAACACATGTACCTGTAAACAGAGATGTCCCCAAAACAAAGGAAATTGCACATTCAACACATAGTTAAAGTGAGATTATTATAATGTTCAAATTACACGTTCGGGGTAAAACACTGGTCTGGTCACATGACACGCCAGAGCCAATCAGAGACGAGGGATTTGACAATGACCAAGTGATTTTGTGTAATGATTTGTCTCAAGTTTGATTTTTTTTGGTTTGTTTTCAAATTTAGAGCTTGATAACAAATTTGAGGCATAAAAATCAATTGTAATAGTCAAATTTTTTTCTAATTATATTAAAAACTAGAATACAAATGTTTAAATTAAATGAATAAATATAAGAATATACTAAAATATAAACTACAAATACTGTTTTCATCCATTAGATTCATGTCAGTATCTGTAAAGAGTTTAATTTCTTATTTACAAGAAATACTAAACATATTCAGAACAATACGTATTAAATATTATTAAGTCTCTGTCGTTTTAACTAAAGCTTCTTCCATGGCGATCTGCTTGTCTCAGTGGAAATGTCGTGTTGCCTGAAATGTTCCACATTGCGGAGTTAATCTTATCTATTGCCAGTGGTGTAGTGGGGATTTTTTAAGTGACGTCATCGATGTTATTAACATTAACACCTTTCATAATCACTTACAGAACATAAATCATGGACTACAGCACATGTGCCCTGAACCAGGACTGAAGCAGGACTAAACCAGGTCTAAACCAGGGCTAAACTAGAGCTAAACCAGGTCTAAACTAGGACTAAACCAGGTCTAAAGCAGGACTGAAGCAGGACTAAACCAGGTCTAAACCAGGGCTAAACTAGAGCTAAACCAGGTCTAAACTAGGACTAAACCAGGTCTAAAGCAGGACTAAAGCAGGACTAAAGCAGGACTAAACCAGGTCTAAACCAGGGCTAAACTAGAGCTAAACCAGGTCTAAAGCAGGACTAAAGCAGGACTAAAGCAGGACTAAAGCAGGACTAAACCAGGTCTAAACCAGGGCTAATCCAGATCTAAACGAGGACTAAACCAGGTCTAAACCAGGGACAAACCAGCAGGACTAAAGAAGGACTAAACCAGGACTAATCTTGGACTTGAGAGCGAGAGAGAACCCTGACCCTATGGAGCAGGGTGTCCACAAAGCGCAATTGGGTGATGGCTGCGCTTAAGCCCCGTGGGGCGCCGAGGTCTACGATTGTCCTTTCGCCTGCGGTCACTTGATGGTCTACGGGTGCAAATCTGGGCCCAGCACTCAGTCCTGTTTCAGTTCTGGTTTAGTCCTGGTTCAGGTCACTATAGGACAGTGCTGCAGATATCTAAGCCTATGCAGTTTGTTTTTACCTTTGCCAGTAGCTTCAGTTTGACATTTAAGTTGTAGCTATTTTATATTTGTTATTTTTTTATATCTCACATCGGGAGAAGTAGGCGGATGGCGTTCCCCTGTGTACCACGCCCACTACACCCCTGTCTATCACCATGGAAACAACCGCAATACCAAGTTATACCAAGTCAGATTTGGCTTTAATGAGCGCTGGTTTCCTGGTCATTATCAAATCCCCTCTCTTCTTGTTTAAAGGTGCATTGCGTAACTTTTCTCGTGGAGGATTTGTCATATGCTTGTCTCCTTCAAGATGTTATTGCTTTGTCTGGAATGTTTCACAGTATGGCATTAAACCTTTCTACTTTCATGGAAACCAAACCTGTTTTTCTAGGTATTTTTGAACTTTAAAACCACCTATAATTGAGTAAATGTAAGGTAGAGTTGTTTAAAGTCATACTGTGGAACATTCCAGGCAGAGCAATGACATATCCATAACAAAACAAGCAGGTGACGGACTCCCAACCAAACCGAAAAGTTACGCAGTGCGGCTTTTAGAATCCATTGGTCCGTACAGTTCAAGTGCGCCTCATCCATCGTAACAACAGTCTCTGCTCATTCATGCAAACATGCTTGCAGCTAACACGTTTCCAAAGTCATTTTAAACCATAAATAGAAGAAAATAAGAAACTAAAGCTCGTATAAATCCACTTTCACACGTCTCAAATCCAAAACGATCCATTGTCTTCAACCATTTCTGTGCTTGGTGGCGATTCACCGTAAGTTACAAATTCTATAGTGGAAAATATGTACCTCTTTTTTTGCTTAAAGAGCCAAGGCATTTTTGCACCATGAAGTAAACTTAGAAACTTCAGAGGTAGAGGCCATTTTTTTGAGTAAACAATTGAAGTCGTCTTGTTTTTTTTTCCTAAATAAAGCAGTTCTTAAGCTTAAAAGGGGGAAGTAGACACTGCGGTGGGCGGGAGAGGGCACAGCAAAAACAAATGTCTACAGAATTTGTTCTAAAGTGCGTATGACAATTTGACAAAAACACAATTAAGATAATTATTTTTAAAGGTGCACTGTGTACCTTTTTGGTTTGTTTCTGCTTGTTTCTATGGATACGTCATTGCTCTGCTGCCTGGAATGTTCCACAGTATGACATTAAACAGCTCTACTTTATATTTATTCAATTACAGGTGGTTTTATAGCTCAAAAATAGCTAGAAAAACAGAAATTCTGATTGTGAACGGGGTCGTCTCTCCACAGATCTGACCTGTAACTTGGTCTAGTTTGGTATCCATGACGATATAAAGGGCCATACTGTGAAGCATTCAAGACAAAGCAATAAGATCTCCGTGGAGAAAAGCGTTTGACAGACCCAGAAAAGTTACACAGTGCACCTTAAGATTTTTAAAGTTTGGTCATTTTTAAGGTTTAAAATTTGACTTCTATAACAGATACCTCGCAAACACTCGCCAAACATCCTCTAATTTATACTGGAATATGATTTGACAAATAAAAATACAAGAAAAACCTTTATTTTGTTGAAATGTTAAATATCATTTGTATTTACAACAGGTATTATCCCAACAAATTAAGTCAAAATTAGAGTAAATCATTAGTAAAGTAAACCTGCCATGCGCACTTTAATGACTTGAAATAGGACTATTATGTAGATGTTTCAGATTTTAATATATTGAGCTCTATTCACGCTCACAGAACCGGAAGATGTTTGGAAACAAGTGGATGACGACTATCTTTGGGCTCTGTTGGCAATAGTTTCTCATCAAAATTTGGGAAAACTGAGACGGTTTTCTTCATCTAGATGTCATTGTATTCTTTCTTTTTTCCTTTTATAAATTGCTTATTAATTTGTGTGTTATAATTTGTCTAATTTAATAAAAAAGATGTCATTGTAGCTTTCCGTTATGCTCAGCGGATCAACAATTCCAACCAGCTGCCTGTAAGTGACATCGAAGATCCAATTAGAGTCACATCCTCAATGAAAAGCTTTGGCAGGTTGTGGAGACGCTGCTGCTGAATCCATGGTTTTATCACATGCCCAGTGTCAGGAACTACACCGGAAGTCGTCTAGCCTGGTTCATCAGCCGGTTTCTACGAAGTGAAAAACCTGACCTCGCAGCATTAGGATTCGTTCGCTCGACAGTAGGCGGGTACTTTTTTTAATTTAACCAATCGCTGCTATTTGGTATATTAAGCTTTTCCCAAATCCCGGAGGAAGAAGGGCAATAACGTTTTTCCCCTTGACAAAATTCACCAAACATTCTCTTTGTTCCAACTTTAAATCCTTGATCTCGGGAATCGTTGCCAACACAGAAAATATGGCTCATCGCTGACTGGCTGGTGCCTGAACTCACACTTCCAGGGTTCTTACAAAACCATCTAGTGTATTCTGATTCCTGACCTAGTTGCTGGAGAGAAATGAAATTGAGCGGAGGAGTCGCCATCTGCATGTTTCCAAACGTCTTCCAGTAAGCGTGAATAGAGCCTTTTGTCCCTCATTTAAATAGGTAGTTTCAGTTTTGTCTATTAAATGGCCTTTCTGAAATTAAATAAACTCCAAAACAAGCCACATAAGTTGAACAAAATTCACTTAAACTAGTAAAAACTTATAACGGAATTCAGGTAATTTTTCTTTCTGTAGACATGGGTTTTTGCGTGTGCGGCCTCCTCACACGTACAGGATCACGTTGTCGGGACAGTGCTGAAGGCTTTCCGTGGGGGGGTGCGTGGCGCGGCAGGACGGGGGGCAGGTTTTGGGTTTGGGCGAATCGCAGTCATCAGAGGTCAGTTCGGCGATATCGTCCGACTGCGTGTCTGACATTTCCAGATCGCTCCGGATGCTTTCGGGTTGGGCCAGGGTCACGTCTCTGAGCCCGTCCCTGAGCGAGGCTCCGGGGGACAGGCTCAGAGCTCCCCCCCGCCGAGAGCTGCAGTCCTGGGGCTCGTCCCGGGCGGAGGGCGGGTGCGGGCGTGTGGAGGTCTGAGGGGCGGAGGAGGCGGCCGGAGGGGTCAGGTCCTCTTCGCTGGTTAGACACAAGTGACTCGGTTTGGTCTCGATGTCCACCTGGATCTCGAGGTTTGTGCACTCCCTACAGACGGAGAGAGGGAGGGAGGGAGATGGAGAGAGCGAAATAAAGGGAGCAAGACAAGGGGGAAGAAGGAGGGAGAGGGAGGATGAGAGAAAGAGGGGGAGATAGAGAATTTAATAAAGCGTCACAGGTATCTGCAAGATAAAGTTAATGCTTTAGGCTGCACTCACACCTCACACTAGGACTTTAGAATCATGCCATGCTCAAGCACAATTGCTGTGGGTTCTATGGTCCACACACACACCTGCACAACTGAACCAGGTCACGGCCGATGTCGTCATTACACAACGCTGTTTGTTTACATGTGCTAACGCTTTTAGCAGAGAAAATAAGTCCAGCGACAGAAATATCTATAAAATAGTGAAGCAGATGTGTCTCCTCTTACAATATACGCTCCTCCGTGAGTATATGAATATAAAAACAGCGCGGAGCAGTGATGACAGATGGAGACAAGAGGCAGCTAAACTTCTGTCTGTCACAGTCCTTACTGAAGGTCAGTGCAGATTCACTGTGTGTTTGGGAACGGATTTTATTCAGTGTTTTCCTCGTATGAGTAACATCTGCGCACCTATCAGGGCTTGCATAGTAAAGTCGTGTGTTTGTGTACATGAGAAACTGTGCCGTGCTTTGGCCCACCTCCTGCAACTGAGCCAAAGTCCCAACCGTGCTGTGCCTCACCACGTTTTGACTGTGCTCACACTGGACAAATGTACCACGCTTCAGAGGCAATCCATGCTTGGGCACGGTTCTAAAGTCTTAGTGTGAGCGCACCTTTAATGTAATTTTAATACAAACTTAATAATAGTAATAATAGTAATATAATGTGTGTGGTGTTACCTGTCGGGCAGCGTGTAGGAGGAGATGATGGACCCGGCCATGCCCCTGGTGCTGGCACAGTCGCTGCCAGCGCCCAGGCTCCCGGTCTCCCTCTGGGGCTGTTCCTTCAGCTCCCCGGCCTGGACCTCCAGCCTGTTGGAAATTACACATTTTTTATCATCGTATTTTACTTTGAAACACTTTGTGACCAGCCCTGCCAGCAAGTTCACAGACTGTTGAGAATCTGTCTTGTTCAGGACGTGTGGATGCCTCCTGCTTTTCTCTCAACTGGATTTAACTTCAGTCTGATTTTTTTGGTGTGATCTGCTGCCGAATTTGTGGTTATATGTGTATGGAAAGGATTATATAATTAAAGTTTACATTTATCAAATTTGAAAACATTAAACATAAATTGAACTAAACAGAAATTCACAAAACCTTTGAGACACAACATCCAAAGAATTAATTACAACTTGGGACTTAACCCAGAACTAAACCAAGACCAAATCAGGACTAAACCAGGTCTAAACTGAACTCACATCATGTGGTTGCACCTACTTGAATAAATCAGCTTTACAACATCAGTACCACCAGTGTATGTGTGCGTACCTGCTGTATTTGCCGGTGCGTGTGCCGAGAGCGCCCCCTGCCAGCGTGTTGAAGTGCGGCGTCTCACTGAGGGCTCCGGGGGCCACGGACACGGCCTCGCTCGGGCTTGTGGTGCTCAGACCGCTCACTGCTCCGTCCAGGCTGCTCTCGCCCAGACTGGGAGACTTCAGGGCCCTCCACGCATCTGCCACTGAACACGGACAAATGTCACTCAAAGGGCCCATGTTACACTGTTTTCTGAGCTTTATTATAACGTTGTTTCCTCATCACACCTCATCAGTGTAAGTGTGAGTACTTTAGAAATCATTGACTTATTGCATAAACATTTTTGCTGAAAAAAACAGTATTGGTAGGCTCATAGATATTCTAGTTCAGCAGTACTCTCTGTATCCTGACCTGTGATTGGTCCGTCGTCTTCGTCAAAGTCGATCCGGACGCCCCGCCCCTTCCCTCGGCTCACCCCACAGCCCCCGCCTCGGCACAGGGAGATGGGCACCACCCCGTACACATACGCCAACATGATCGGGACCCCAATTCCTGCGCACAAAGAAGGGAAACAAGGTTCAAAACACAGTAAAGATTAAAGGAAAGAACTGTATAATTTACACACAAATAATGTTGATAACCTGAATCCTCAAACTTTGTAAGTGATCATTTTGGTAACTAACATCTATACCAGGCATCTCCAACCTTTTTCTTTCTGTGAGCTATTTTGTGTAAAACGAAAATGCCAGAGAGCGTCTAATTTTAGGGCGAGGACTTTTGAATTTCTACACTCCAAATAAGACAGTGATTCTCTTTTCTTTCTATTTTTCATGTATTCCTCTTGTTGATTAAAGTTGATCAGCTGGTCTGTTCTGGAGCAGAGACGTACCCACACTGACGGCGGCGATGACCGGGGCTGTGATGATGGACAGGGCCACGCCTCCTGTGATCGCCAGGTTTCTGCGGTGACGGGACGATTTCTTCAGTTCGTAATGAGCGTGGATCTACACAGAGAACGAGAGAAAAGAGTTTTTGCATGAACTCCAGTGCAGGTGTAGTTTTGAGGGTCAGATACAAAGAGATAAATAATAGTTTTGAATAATAGTTTTTAGTCAAATAATCGATCAGCAGGACAAGTCTTTAGGCGACCAAGAAATCCTTTAGTCCAGGGGAGTCAAACTCAAATTCACGGGCCAAAATTAAAAACTGGGACTAAGTCGTGGGCCAAACTAAATATTTACTGAAAAATTTCAACAACATCTGCATGTTTTTTCTTCTTTTGAGAGATATGTAATGTTAAACCTTTTCTTATTAAAATAAATGTTTAATAATAGTTTGCTTAAACATTGAATCCAAAATCCAGAAACATTTTAAATAAATAATGGCTCTATAGTCTATCTGTAGCCGGCGGGCAGCTCTAAAACATATTAGATATGATCTCACGGGCCTGAGTTTGACATGTCTGCTTTAGTCGAACCACAGCCCTAAACACAATGATGGTTATATAATCCTATAGGGCCACTACTAAACTCACACTCTGGCACAGACAAGGTTAGTAAAGAGCAGACCTGGGCATTGTCCAGCTCTGGGGCCACATATGGCTCTTTGGTTGACTCTGACCGGCCTGTTTGAGCTCGTTTGGAATTACAAAATAAACATATTTTATAATTTTACCTCATGCATGGCCTAAAACTGCATTACTTTTATTTTAGAGGTGTTTCTTTAGTGACATTTTTTGTAAGGCAACCTCATTTTTTCATTGCTTAGTCATAACATAAACTCCGGCTTGTCAAAACAATGATATTTACTGCTTTTTATAAAGAAATACAATTAATATTTTGCAGAATTCAGTTAAGCATTTTGATCCATAATATTGTCAGTTTCTCACATTGCCCCATGGAAAAAAATAATTGCCCACCCGTGGTAAAGAGCCTTGCCTCACTCTTTTTTGATAAGGTCTGGCTGTATTGTTTTTAAAGGTGCACTCCGCAACTTTTCTGCTTTTCCTGCTGCTCAAAAATACAATAATTCCTTCTGTGAATGAGGGCGACTCTCCACAGATCTCAACTGTAATGTAACGTCTGTGTCTTTTATTTTATGTATTTATTTATTTATTGTTTTAATCTATTTTTGTAGTACTTCTTTTATGTACTGATTTTATTGTTTTTGTTCATTTATTTTATTATTATTATTTAATTTATTGTTAATTGATTCTATTAGTTTCCTCTTGGTTGAAACATAATTCTGCTGATTTTTTATTTTTTATTTTTTTTTCAAGAGTTAAATGTTTTACATTGCTATGTGAAGCCCTTTGGAAATTGTTTTATTTATAAAATGTGCTATACAAATAAAGTTGGATTGGATTGGTAGTGCTGTAACCTGCTTGTCTCCCTCATGATCTAATGATTGATCTGATCTGATTTAATCTGTACTGTGGAACATTCTGGACAAAACAAGAACATTTCCACGGAGCTAAGCAGGTGACGGATTCCACTAGAAATGTTACGCAGTGCGCCTTAAACTAAAACAGGTCAAAACTCGTCTTTAAAAACAGAAAAGCAGATCCTGGCTCCGGTCCATGTGACAGTTTTAAAGTATTAATCACTGATTGAGAACAACAGATCCTTTGAACATTTGGGGAGATTTGGACTAACGCAGACAAACAGTGAGTGGGCCGCCGTCTGAATCAGAGGCTCAAGGAAAACCACACAGACAAAAATCAAACAATAAACACAACAACAGCCAAATGAATAGTGCAGTATCGACACTGACCAGCAGAGGGCACCACCATGTACTGAATTTTATAATGAAGTAAATATTTGACTGATTTTTTTGCTTTTGATTTCACAAAACACAAACAAAAACAAGTGTAAAGAGAACAAAAAACATGAAAATGGTTTTGCTTTGCCTTGAATGTTCCATAGTCAAATATTAATCTTATCTATCATGTATGGATTGAATTACAGGTGTTTTTACGATTCAGAAAGTTCTTTCAAAACATACACACATTTTACATCATAAAAGTTTTAAAATTGTTATTATTATTATCGTTGTATTTTATTTAAATTATGCATAATTTCAAAGGGTAAACACACTCGCACTCTCAGTTTGAACCATTTTAAACAAAGCCGTGGTCATTTTTTGTCGTATAAACAAATTGTAAAATCCTTCCTATGACCTCTTGTATAAAGCTGATATTTTATATTTTATTTATTACTTAATTTTTGATTTTATTTAGATTTTTACTAGGGCTGGGCAAAAATTTAATCGTGATTAATCGCATGAGTTCGAGCGATTAATCGTGATTAATCACATGTTATACACAAAACCAATTAATGAATTAAAAAGTAGAGTATAGCGCTCTTTTATTGGAAATGTAAATGAAAGAGCCAAACATTTGTTGTGCAAACAGCATTTCTTTCACAGGGAAACCCTCAGAGCCTTCAAGGTATTCAGGGAAGGCTCAAGAAAAAATACTGAATGGACGTTTGTACTGTTGTAATATATTTATTGAATATTTTTTATGCTGTGAGTAATGAACACTACACTAGTAATAATTTCTAGATCAGTGTTATAAACTTGGACTGATATTTCTTAGGAAACAAAGGGTTAATATAATGGAATGGAAATGGACCAATCACAGTTTTTCTTCCAATGGTATCTGGGTGAATCAGTTACTCCAGCACTGAACTAAAGACTAAGCTCAGCTCAGAGCGCACAACTGGTCCGGCCAGAGCCGCGGCTGAACCCGCGGCTGAACCGCGGCTGGGCCCGCGGCTCGCGGAGGCTCGGGCACGTTGCATCTCACGTGGTCAGAAAAAAAGTGAAAAAAGTGTCAAGAAAAGACGTCAAACTTAAAGAAACGCTCTCGGTGGACTTTTTCAAAATAAAAGCCAGTGAGAAACAGACGTTTACAATAAAATAAATAAATAAATAAATAATAAAAACTGCGTTAACGGCGTTAAAATAATTGTCGGCGTTAATGACTTAATTAGTTAACGCAAAGTTAAGGCGTTAACGTGCCCAGCCCTAATTTTTACATATACATTTATATATTTATGCCTTATTTGACACCTGTCTCTTGCTATTTTTATTGCTACTTATTTAGAATTTATTATGGTTAGGGCTGGGTATCATTAACAAGTTGCCGATACGATACACACCTTGTGTTCCCTTGTGGATCAATAAAGTTGTTTAAGTCTAAAAGAGACAGTGTTTTGAACGGCTCTTTTAAATGAACAGATCCAAAAGATTCGGATCCCATAAAAGAGCCAAAAGTCCCATTACTATCATTTTCTCAGGTAATAACTAATACAGAATTTACTGAAGCAACTACTTTTTGTCCAATCATCAGACTTTTACTAAGAATAACGCAAAACCAACATGATCCTAGACACAGGATTCTTTGTGATGGTGCACTTTCAAGAGGGACAAAAGCCAAATAGCAGGAAGAAATTGGAAAACTATAAAGCAATAACAGCTGGACATTACACCTAGTATATTTCCATTTCCTGTTATCACTGTTATAAATAAACTTCAAGAGAAAAATGCAGAACCAAAACTGGATTAGCCCTTATCTCAGTATGATAAAGGTAAAGTAGCTCATGTTTTATGAACTCCTACAAAGATACTGAAGTGTAAACTGTAAACTATTAGTGAAAGACAGATTTGAAGTCCTTCCATGGAAAGTTGAAGAGCCCATATTATGCTACTTTCTGCTTGGTTATAAAGCCGTTTCCGCATCAAAAACATGCCTGGAGTTGTGTTTTGGTTCATTCACGCATGACATAACACAACTCCAGGTATGTTTTGAGGAGGAAACACCATTATAACAAGGATTAAAGCTCACAACAATCAATTTCAATCAATCAAAACAATCAACAATCAATACAGGATCATTAAGAAGAAAGCTCAAACTCAAAACTAAGCGGTATAAGTTTTGTGTCATATTCTTGTGTGTAGATTTGTTATTGAACCTGTTCTAAAGTCCATGTGGCTCACCTTTCTCCCCACGTAAACGGGGATGCCGATGACCATGGCGGGAACGGCGATCCCGGCGATGAGCGTGATCCCGACCGGAGCGCCGATCAGGGTTCCCAACTGCCACAGGATCTTCTTCTTCCTGCTCCAAGGCTTCTTCCCCCAAAACGTGCACCCGGACGGACTGTAGGGGGCGCAAGAGAGAGAGTGATGTTAGAAAAGTTAACAGCAGATGGATTTGTTAATTTACCGAGTTGCTTACACATTTAAAACGCTATACATTTTGCCTGAAGTTGGGTCATTTTATCCCTGAAAACCCATCTCTTTAAAACCACCTTTTATTAACTGTCTTATTTCTTTTGTTCACCTTTGTCTCTTCAGGTCAAGTGTCTGAGTATCTTGAGAAGTGCGATACAAGTGTTCTGAATTTAACATAAAACGCACAAACACAAACATTTTCTTTGAGCCCTTTGTGCATGATTTGAATGGATTTTTTTCAATGAATGAATCACAACTAAGTATAGAGATGAGGGGGTAGGTGAAAACAGACATTTTCTGAGCACTGAGTTTTGATTGCAGGAAAATACAGAGTTTAAAATACAACCCCGAATAACCTGATGATGACTGAACACTATTTTAATTCATTAAAAATAATCTTGCGTAATAAATCTTTATGTTTTTAAGTGTAACTAAACACTAAATCCACTTTCTTCACTACTTAACTGAATATGGGGTTTGAATAGGCTCTTCAATGGTCTCAGTGCAACTTGAAGTACTTGGTAACATCACACAGAACTGCCAGTCAGGTGTTTCTGATACAAAAACCTGGCTACGAGGGCGGAGTTTGTGGTGTGGATACCTGTTGGACCAATCACACTGTTCCTTATCCACTGTAAAATCTAATAAGTAGACGTTACTTGAAAAACATCTAGGAAACCGATTGCCTAAAGTGGACTGTGAATCTAAAGTGTAGAGTACAGTAAGTTCATCTTTTTCATCTAACTAGGCATAACAAGTGTACTTTAGTTCATTCATAGAACTCATGTTATGAAACGAATCAGCCAGTTCCTCAAATCTGAAATATGTAGTAACCTGTACTTTAAGAGTAAGTTACAAAACCGATTACCTTGAACTGAACAAGTAAATGTGACTTACATCCCCAAGTAAGAGTAAAAACAGGTTCTATTCTGCAATAATACAATTTAGATTTACATCAGGTGCACAAGGATTTGAATTAGTCTTTGAAAAAACTTAGCAAAACACATCGTAACATGTGTAATAATAAAATAATATAGTATAGCTCGGTCATTCCATGTAATTCAAACAAGGCCCCGCACTTTGGTCTCAAAAAGTGCTGGGAGAAACAAAACAGGAGTACAGGTGTAATCTAGAACAGACTGAATGAACAGAGGGAGGATATAGAGACAGCCCTGGGAGGATTCGGGAATAATAGATCCATGGGAATGAGTGGCGGCTGTAGGAAAAACAGGGAGGATGCAAAAGGTGGACCGGAACACACTGGAAAATGGAGCAGGACTCTTGACAATAACACGTCCCTGTTGAAGTTGCTTGTCTCATTTAAGTCGACCTTAGTCTAATTGACAAGTAATGCGCTTTTTTCGCCCTGAAAGTAACTGTTACTTTACCACAATCATTAAGATGCACAAATTCATAGCTGTGAGTAAAGTTTACAGATACAGAGGTTGTGTAGTTCACCTGAGGTAGTGCAGGTCAGAGATCTCCTTCATACAGAGCCAGCAGAACTCACAGCCGCAGACGGCGCAGGTCATGTGATTACAGCTGCCGTCATTCATTTTGATGATGTAGGCGCCGCAGCGAGGGCACGGCTTGATGTCATCAGCTGGAGACGAGAGATGAGAGAAAGACATGTCAACAACGTCATCACACTCCTCTTCAGAAATGTTTTTATTGTATTGTTTAGTTCTTTTTTTGTTTTGGATTGAAACATTATGAACACAGTGGCACATGGAAGAATAAATGTATTTTTTTTGTTGTTGTTTTTTGTTTTGTTTTTTTGGAATCTGAAAAAAATATAAATTGAAAATAAATAAATAAAATACACATTTAATAAGAATAAAAATAAAATAAAAAATAATAAAATAAAAATGTTATAAGAATAAAATAAAATTTAAATAAAAAATAAACATAAAAAATAATACAATACACATTTAATAACACTAAAATAAAAAAATACAAATAAATAAATCCATACAAATCAAAATAAAAAAAATACAATCATCATTTAATAACATTAAAATAAATAAATAAAAATAAAAATGAAAAATGAAATTTAAAATAAAAATTAAAATAAACATTTATTCTTACACCTTCTTTTTACTTAAAACAGGATACAACTTAAACACAGGTTTTGAGCTTGGGGTTACGTGTAAAGTGGATGTGTTGAATAATTTTGTCATCAGAATACTCTACCTCGGAGAAAACCGTTTCTAAGAATATTGTAGTGACATTTAAAGCTGCTGCAGACGGAGCACAAAGAGCTGTTGTCATGACAAAAAGAACAAGAAAATACACAGGGTAAGAAAAGAAGGTAAAAATAGATCTTTGTGCTTCGCTGGTCCAGGTTTTCCCTGTGGTGTCTCTGGTAAAGCGAAGTGAGACGAGCTGAGCTGACAGACGACAGGAGAAAGACGGAGAGAGAAAGAGAGGAGGAGAAGAGAGAGGAAGAGAAGGAGAGAGGGAGAGAAGAAGAGAGACCAGAGAGGGAGAGGAGAAGACAGGAAGAGAGAGAAACAGGAGAAGAGAGAGAAAGAGAGAGAGAGAGACAAGAGAGGGAGAGGGGGATGGATGAGAAAGAGAGAGGGAGAGGAGAAGAGAGAGGCAGAGAGAGAACGAGAGAGGTAGAGAAGACAGAGGAAGAGAGAGAAAGAGGAGAAGGGAGAGGAAGAGAAGGAGAGAGAACAAGAAATGGAGGGGGGATGGACAAGAAAGAGAGAGGGAGAGGAGAAGAGAGAGAACAAGAGAGGAAGGGGTGATGGATGTGAAAAAGACAGAGAGGAGAAAGAACAAGAGAGGGAGAGGAGAAGAGAGAGACAGAGAGGGAGAGAAAGAAAGAGAGAGGAAGAGAGAGAAAAAGAGAAAGCGGAGAAGAGAAAGGAGGAGAGGGAAGAGTGGGAGAAAAAGAAAGAGAGAGGGAGAGAGACAGAGAGAGGGAGAGGAGAAGAAAGAGAACAAGAGAGGAAGAGGGGGTGGATGTGAAAAAGAAGGAGAGGAGAAGAGGGGGAACAAGAGAGGGAGAGAAAGAAAGAAAGAGAGAGGAAGAAGAGAGCGAGGAGGAGAGACAGAGAAAGAGGAGAAGAGAAAGGAAGAGAGGGAGAAAGAGAAAGGGAGAGAGACAGAGAGAGGGAGAGGAGAAGAGAGAAAACAAGAGAGGGAGAGGGGGGTGGATGAGAAAGGGACAGACAGAAAGAATGAGGGAGTCAGGAGAGAGTAAGATGGCAAGAGAAAGTGATAGAGAGAAAAGAAGGAGTCAGAGGGAGAGATGGAGAGATGAGAAAGATAAGTGGCGAGAGGGGGAGAGACAGAGACAGTGAGAAAGGGGGAAGGTGGAGAGACAAAGAAGAAGAGGGATGAAGGGTGAGAGAGAAGAAAGTAGAAAGAGACAGAAATGGGGTCAGAAAAAGCAGAAGAAGACTGGGAGAGAGAAGAAGAGAGACAAGAGAACGAGAGAGAGAGAGAGAGAGAGAGAGAGAGAGAGACACCGTGAGAGTAAAAATAAAAGAGAAGAAGAGTGAAGCGTGTGCGACGTGCTGGGGCTGTTTCAGACTGAAGTCAATAGGAATAATCCATAGAACTTTAAACTAAAGCTCTGTCCGTACAAACAGCCAAAGCTCTGCCCTTTATTGTATCGACAGAATCACATTATTAAGACGCATATCAAGCTGTGGAGACATTTAGATAAGAAAGTAAAAGGTCTAACATTACACAAAACTGACTCATACCTGGAGCTGTTTTTCTTCCACCTGCTCTGTTCCAACTTATGATGTCATGAAGAGGTAGTTTTAAAGTTCACAGCTACTTTTACTGTATTTTTTGTACTATAAGTCACATTTTTTTCATGGTTTGGGTGTTTCCTGCAAGTTATTCTCAGGTGCGACTTATAATTTCACATGTTATTTTCACACTGAAGCCACAAGACGGAGCTCTAGTCTTGTGTGTCAGTATCTGCTGCTCCTATTAGTCCTGTACCTCTGTCACTTCGCTCTACTGCGCATGTCTCCTGCAGAAAGAGCCTCTGTCCTGTCTGCATCGTGTCAGTGTCTTGTAGGATTTCAGCAGATTTCAGGCTCTCCAGGGGGCGGGGATAGGTGTGTCGATCAGGAATGAGTGGATGTCTGACTATTGAAGCTTGAGACATTTTTTCTCGTCATTTATACATACGGGTCATCGAGACGAGTTCCCCTCATTAATGTTCAGCATCAGTGTTTAGCATCATAACTTTTTTATCACACGGCAATAAACTGTTAGTCGTATTCTGCAGATTACAACTGATTACAAAAGTAGTGAAATATGCAGCCGAAAATGGTAATCGAGCAGAAGAAAGAAAGTTTGGAGTGAGCGAGAAACTTGTGAGGGACTGGTGAACAGCAAAGGATACTCGAACTGTAATGAAGAAAATAAAAAAAGCTCATCGTGGGCCGAAAGCTAGATTTTACCTAGAGCTGGCGAAGTTGCACAAAAGACAGGTCATTTCAAGATGATTTTGAGATGATGATTATTTCATTTCTGATTTTAAAATAAATTTCCCCCTAAAAAATGCAATTTATAGTCCAGTGTGACTTATATATGTTTTTTCTTCTTCATTGTGCATTTTTTGGCTGGTGTGACTTAGACTCTGGAGTGACTTATAGTCCGGAAAATACGGTAATTTGTGTTAAGTAGAGATTGGAAATTCCACATCTGAAATGGTCCAAATGATTCTAATGAAGGTGTATAGAGTTTAAAAACACAGTGGAGCACTTTCTGTATTACCATAACCATAACATCACAAGGTGGAACAAAGTGTTTTCTGTCTGAGAGAAGAACTCAGCCTAAATATGCAGGATTGATGTGTTAAACAACAATTCTGGGTCATTTCAGCCGTGAAATTTCTAGTCTCTACTAAACAAAAGGCCAAAACAAAGATCAGATTAAAGCCTGACTTGAGTAACAGAGCTTCAGACAGAGCGGTGCTTCCAGTTAGCTTCACACAATAGACTATAATTCAGATCTTAGTAGTTATTTTGTTCTCTTTGATTTTGTGTTTATCTTCTGCGTGTTTACTGATTCGACAGAGTGTGTTGTGTCTCACCGGGCCCCTGTTCCTGGGTGTAGCTGGGGGAGTGGTTGCTGTGCGTGTGAAGAGACTGCGCCCTCTGCTGGCGGGCGGAGTCACAGGTCTGGTTTGGGTGCCAGGCCTGTTTACAGTGGTAACAGAACTCGGCTCCGCAGCCCTCTCTGCGGCACACGAGCCTCGGACAGCTCGCACACCCGGACGCGATCACCGCAAACCTGAAACACACAGACAAACAACCTGTAAAGCTCCTGTAACACAATTATGTTTATGTGAGCAGGTCAGTTCATTGTCCGATAATCAGGAAGTGTGTGTTGGCATGCTAATCGTCACCGCAAAACTCCGCTCTGGTCTCTGAAAGCTGCGAAAAGTAATTCTGAACTCATTGTGGTGAATAATTAGGATGTTTAGAAAGCAAACGGTAAGTGAAGAATAACTTTGTGATGTTATTGCTTTGTCTGGAATGTTTCAAACCTTTCTACCTTCATGGAGACCAAACTCGCCAAGTTACAGGTCAGATCTGTGGAGAGGCGACCCCGCTCAGTCCGAATGTCTGTTTTTCTAGGTATTTTTGAGCTATAAAACCACCTGTGATTGAGTAAATGTAATGTAGAGCTGTTTATAGAGTCATTAAAAACCCTCTCGAAGCTTTACTCTGCCCCTAAGCAAAATCTGAAAAATCCTCCAGAGTGAGCAGGGCCTGGCGGGTTGGGGAGGGTGGGTGTGAGGTGGGCTCTGGAGCGATAATTGACACCCGACCGACACCAACAACAATCCAACTCTGTGCGAACCGATGCGCTCTGTACTTTGAAACAGAGCGGACATTTGTGCTCGGATCACGCCGTTTCCCTTTTCCCCAAACACGGCGGGACATGGTGGTGCCCGGCGGTGCCAGGTAGGGGCGGGGCTGAGAGGCACAGACGCCAGTGGCTGTTCTTGTCACATAATAACCTGCATCTGACTCACTGGCGACGTTAGTCCAACCTGAAAATTCTGTACTGGCTGTAGTTGATCATAAAGAGGCCGTTACAGACACGACTTTGGAATGTGTGTATCATTCGTTCACTTGTTTTTTTATATAAAAACAAAAATAAGAATATGAAAAAAAAAAAACATATTTTCTTCATTATTTGTCTCCAAAACCAAAATGAAAAAATGGATAATGATAAATTTTTTCAGTTTTCGATTTTGTGTTTAAAAGAATAATGGAAAAAACAGATAATAGACTGAACAAGGACTAAACCAGTACCGAATCAGGACTAAACCGTTTTCAATCCTGGTGTGTTCCTGGTCTGGTCTGGGTCTCAGTCCTGGTCTGGTTCCGGTCTGGTCCCTGATCTCGGAAACGGCCATTATTTGTTTTTTCCATTAATCATTTAAACACAAAACTGAAAACTGAAAAAACAAATTGTTATACGTTTTTCCATTTTGGAGACAAATAATGAAGAGAATAGTTGTTTTTTCGTTTTCTTATTTTTGGTTTTATAATTGAAAAACAAATTAACGAATGATACACGTATTCTTTGGACCCAAGTCAGATTTTTAACAAATATGAACTAAAATAAGAAAAAATAGAAAAAAAGTGATTTTGGTGTTTAGTGACCCTTTAATGTTTAATGTTATACTGTGGAACATTCCAAGCAGAGCAATGACATAGCCATCGAAACAAGCAGGTACATACTGCAACTTTAACTAGTCGTTTCTCATGTTTTTAAGGCAGTAAAAATCTGGTGCAGCGTCTTTCAGTTAAAATACAATGTTTTGTGGTCTCATTCTTTGTTGTCTTGTGGGTTTGTCAATACAACATCAAGGTTTGTGTGTCAGGATGAACCAAACAAGTGACTAAACAAGGTCAGTGGTCTAAACGGTCTAAATGAGTTTTAAAACCAGGCCGCTTTTAAAAATGAGAAAAAGTCCCAAGAGGCCAATCAATACAGGATAAAGAAACTGAAATAAAGCTGTGCACTTACAATTACTAGAATCATTTGGATAATTTCAGCCCTGGATTACCGGTCTCTATCTATCCATTTAGACTTGAAGCACGCCCTCCACAGTTTGAGAAACACTAGAGCAGTCAATAAAAGCCTGCGTGGGTCAGAGCTCTGTAACGTGTCCTGTAATGGTCAGTGGAAGATAATTCGATCAGTGCAGTGAAAGGTTTTGGGGCAGAGCAGAAAGAGCTGGATGAGATCAGTCAATGAGGATTTGATGTCTTGAATTTGAGACTTCGGAACGGCGTCTAATCGGGTTAAATATGAATTAACAGAGAAATGGGACTTGTATATTTTATGATGCAGTCTCTGGTCTGCAGACGTTGCGAAGAGAGGGCGAGACGATATTGTAATTTAATCGATATTACTATTTAAAGGTCCATTATTACGCAAAATGGACTCTTTGTATGAGCTTTAAGTCATGTTATAAAGCTGTTAACTTCTCAAAAACAGACCTGGAGTTGTGTTTTGTTTCATTCACACATTCACATCTGTCTACATCTCCAAAGCTCAAAATGCTCTCTTCCACCTTGTGATGTCATGAAGCGATAGTTTTCAAGTGAACAGCTACATTTAATCTTTAGTTCAGTAGAGATTGGCAATTCCAGGGCTGAAATTATCCAAATGGTCCTAGTGAAGGTGTATGGAGCTTAAAAACACAGTGGAGCACTTCCTGTATTACCACATGACATCTCAAGGTGGAACAGAGTGTTTTTTGTTTGAGAGAAGTTGCAGTTTGTTAAACAAGTGTGAATGAAACAAAACACAACTCCAGGTCTGATTGTGATGAGGGAACAACATTATAACTAGGGCTGGGTATCATTAAGAAGTTGTCGATACGATATCGATTCGATACCATATATTTCAAATCAATTCGATACGGTTCAATAAAAATAAAGCCTAACTCATGTGTGTCTTGATTAAACCATTTCTTGTGCAAAGTTACTCATCAATACAATGAAAATGTCAGAAGTGTTGCATGAAAAAGTTTCCTTCCTCTGAACAAACAACAAAACTGTAACAAAAATACTTAAGTAATTAATTAAGTAAATATACTCTTGGCGATATATCGATACAGCAGCCCACGATATCAATACTGTATCATCACATTAAACGATACGATATGTTGATATTTTGATATTTTTGCGCACCCCTAATTATAACACAGATTAGAAAATAGCCTTAGAAATGCAGGGGATTCTAACAGAGGTGGGACCCAGTCGTTGTTTTGCAAATCTCAAGTAAGTCTCAAGTCTTTGACCTCAAGTCCGAGTCAAGTCCCGGCAAGTCAAATACAGACAAATCCAAGTCGAGTCTCGAGTCACTGGCCCATAAGTCCAAGTCAAGTCCAAGTCGTCTGCTTTGAACTTCAAGTCTTTAAACCAAACTACCAAATATAGCTTAGATTTTTACAATTTACATGAATTTTAAACTAAATGTACTTAAAAAGTCATGGTATATTTATATATGAGTATTATATAAGAATTGTAGAAATGCTATGTTTTACTTTTTAAATGTCTTGGTAAAATTTGTGAAAAATCCCTCAGTCATCCAGGTAGAATCCAACGCAAAGAAAAAATTCAATTTATCACCTGGACAAAGTTTACCAAATATTCGCCCAAATAAACTTTGCCCAGTTGACAAATTGAATTTCTCCTTTGCCGTCTTGACAAGATCATAGTGTGAATCATGACAGTCAGAATAGAAAGAGTTCAGATTTGTGCTTAATAACTTTAATTTTATCATGAAGGCTGCACTGAAATGGAAGGATCATGTTCTTTGTAGTTCCCTCTGTTTTACTGTATTGTACTGGATATTACTGTATGTGAAGTCATCCAGGGAGAATCCATGGCGAGGAGAAAATTCAGTTTGTCGACTGGACAAAAGTTAGTTCGGTTGAAGATGTTTCGCAGCTCATCCAAGCTGCGAAACATCTTCAACCAAAGCCATATATTACTGTATATTATTGTATATTAGTGTAGTACATTTGAAGATACCATCTCACAATACTTCAGTTTAATCCAAAGTAAAAAACAGAAGTGTGTTGAGGTATGGTCCAGTTTATTCCTGTAAAATTATTCACCACATTTATCAAAGAGAAAGTATTTTCTAAAAACATACATATATTTTAGAAGAAGCATCAAGTTTTCTCAAGTCACAGCCCTCAAGTCCGAGTAAAATCCCAAGTCATTGACCTTCAAGTCCAAGTTGAGTCCCAACTCTTAGTCCTTTTTATCACATCAACTCTCAAGTCCTAAAAATAGTGACGACTAAGTACCGTCCCCACATCTGCTAAATGATCAGTTCATGTTTCAGTCTTCTCTCAAATATAAATACGTGCAAGATTAATGACATACTGTGGAATATTTCAGCATCTCCATGGAGACAAATAGATGTGACCTCCACGAGAAAAAGTTACATAGCGAGTCTTTAATTTCTTAATAGCTGACCCAGTTCCAGTAACAAAATATTATACTAAATTTGCATAATAATTCATGTTACTCAAGCTGCTGCTGGGTGCCAATGCAAACTATTAAACAGCCCCATATTGTCTATAATTACGCCCACTCAAATGTGCACAAATGATTTCAAAATGCCCCAATCACTGCTGTAATTAGTCGCACAAAAGCATCGCAATCTGGTTTAAGACACTGTCACTCAAACACCAACCACAAAGAAAAGCTTGTGTGAAAATTGTCAGAAAAAAAAAAAAATAAGTGGGGGCAGTGAGTTGTGGGAGTGAAAAACAAAAAAAAAAAAGATTTCTTGTTTCCAATCAACAGTAATTTAGAGAATGGAAAAGTACTTTAAGTAAAACCTCCGACGCTACACCCTGACATGCCCCTAGTTAGCGCCGGTGACATGGTAGCGTGTTAGGAATGAATCAGAGCAGCTCAAAGCTCGAAACAAGACGAGACAAGAAGAGGAGGCATTCCTGAAGAGGGCTATCCGAGACTAAATGTTCTGGAGAAACAGCTGGTGAATGTTCTGCCAAAGGGGAAAAGTCTTCTCCAGATTTGGGGTTTAAACACTAGACTTGGTTTGGGACATGTTAAGCTATAAATATCACCATAATTATAACTATAAATGTGAACTTGTTTAAGAATTTAAGAAGCAATCTGCGTAATCCCTCAGAAAAATGTGATCTGTCAAAAGGTCTTAGCCAAAGAAAAGAAATGGTTTAAGAAAGCGGAGTTAAAGAAACATTTTTAGAAGGAAAAACAGTCCATCTTTGAGCAGAAATTACAGGTTTAAACATCATCTATCTCCTATTTGTAACTCCATCCTCAAACCTAAAGCAAAACAAGAGAAACGATCATGATTAGGGATGCACAATCCATGTATCATTCATTCATTTTTCAAAATAAAGCCGAAAATAAGAAAATGAAAAAAGTTTTTTCTTCATTATTTATCTCCAAAACCCAAATGGAAAAAAATGGATAACGGTCCTGGTTCAGCCCTGGTTTAGTCCTGTTTCAGTTCTGTTTTAGTCCTGGTTCAGTCCTGGGATCAGTCCTGGTTAATCCGTGTATCATTTGTTCATTCGTTTTTTTAAAATGAAACCAAAAATAAGGAAACGAAAAAAGTATTTTCTTCATTATTTGTCTCCAAAACCAAAATGAAAACACAGATAACAATTTGTTTTTTCAGTTTCTGATTTTGTGTTTAAATGGATAATGGAAAAAAATGGATCATGGCCGTTTCCTGTTTCCGACGCAAACGTCCGGCATTGCAGTTTAAGTCACGGAAAAGGGAAACGGCCGTTATCTGTTTTTTCCATTATTCATTTAAACACAAAATCGAAAACTGAAAAAACTAATCATAATCTGTTTTTTCAGTTTTGGTTTTGGAGACAAATAATGAAGAAAACAGTTGTTTTGTCGTTTTATTATTTTTGGTTTTATTTTGAAAAACGAATGAACAAATGATACACGGATTGGCGCACGGTCCAGCTTTTTATGTTCTGACACCGATATCGATACTTTGGCTTTAAGCATCTGTCAATATCCGATACATTTATCCGATATTAAGTAAAAATAAAAGTACAAGTTCAATAATAGAAGGCGTTTTGGGCCAACATTGGTAAGCAAATCGTCTTATTACCAATTTAAAGACCAAAATGGGACATGAATCATTATCTTGGGCCCGATATCCGATCTGGTGCCAGTATTGCGTAACTTTCTACTTCCATGGAATCATGCAGGTGACATGCCGCCTCCAGAAAATTACAATGATGCTTTGTAGCTGCGGTGATGCAAACTGAGGCACCGCTCTGTCTGAAGCTCCGTTACTCATTGAGACTTTAATCTGATCTTCGTTTTAACACAAAGCGTTTTTGTTGAAAATCAAACAACCGTGACCACTCTTATGAACACAGACTCCTGAAAATGTGCTGTTTAAATCCATGTTGTGTTTTTTCTGGAGTTTTCAGACAATCACTGATAAAAATGTTGGCTACCGCGTGCCTTGTGTCGCCATGGTAACTGCTGAACATCCCACCATACAAATACATGCAGAGAAGTAAAGCAAAGTATCAATACACTGCGATAATTTCGATCGCTTCACTCAGCTCCAGCTCAAATTGTTCGATCAAATCACAGGGCTTAAAAGTTCACAGCTCACGATTCATGTCCTCACACTCTACGAACGACTTCAACAGAGCAAAACTCTCACGAAAGGCGACTGGATTTTAAAAAGGTTTGATATTCTTGCGACCTACGATTGCCGATCGAGAGCTGGTTGTGAGGTATTGATCGGTTCTCATTACCCCATGTATACACTGGAAAAAAAACAATGTCGAGGTAAATTGAAATTAAGAACATTTGACTTTATTTGAGTAGATTCAACCTGACAAGTTAAATTATCTACCAATGGAATAAGTGTATTTTTCTTAATTCAAGCAACATTCGATTTTGTTCCTTTTTTAAGTGCAAAAAAAATGTTGTTTTTCATATTTTAAGTGCAGCAAGATGTGTTTTCAGATTTTAAGTACAAAAAGTCTTATTCCAATGGCAGATCATTTTAGCCAGGCTGGTGCCACCTAGTGCCTCCGCTCAATTTCATTTCTCTCCAGCGACTAGGTCAAGAAATCGGAATACTCAAATCGGTTTGCAAAAAAAACAGAAATGAGAGCACCAGCCAATCAGCGAAGAGCTGTGTTGGCAACGATTCCCGATTCAAAGCCGGAATAAAGGGAATGTTTGCTGAATTTTATCAAGAGGAAAAACGTTAGCTGCGCATGAAATACATCACCACCAAATAGCAGCGATTGGTTAAATGAAAAAAAAAGTACCTGCCTACTGTCGAGTGAATCCTAATGCTGTGAGGTCAGACGGTTTCTACAAAGTGAAACCGGCTGATGAATCAGGCTAAAATAATTTTACTTGTCAAGTGAAATTTACTCAAATCATGATAAAACTTTCTTAATTCAAGTCATCTTAACTTGGCTAGATTTTGTTTTTTGCAGTGCACCACACAAAGCATGACACGACTAAGCCAAAACTTGGCCCAATCCCATAAACAGACGCACAAATGAAAAATCTGCTCAAAAAAGTCTAAAAATTGCAGTGTACACCTGACTTAAGCAACAGCACATATCAGACTACAAACAGAACAGAACAGAGAGGTCAAAATATTCAGGTAAAAAAGACTACGTGGAAATGAGACGTGGTGAAGTGGAGACGAACAGACTCTTGAAGAACAACACGAGGCTCTTCAGCTCCAACAGAACACTCACCACACGTGACCTGTCTGAGAAAAAGCACCATCGCTTTTATAATACAGCTTCTATAGAGACAGAAACAGTAATGTAAAGTCGTATTAACACAAAATAACATCATAGGTAGATTTAACTTGGTTCCTGACTTTGGCAATTTGCTGAATGTCTCTCAATTCGTGTATCATTCGTTCATTTGTTTTTCAATATAAAACCAAAAATAAGAAAATGAAAAAAACAACTGTTTTCTTCATTATTTGTCTCCAAAACCAAAATGAAAAAATGGATAATGATTCAGGTTTTCACTTTTCGATTTTGTGTTTAAATGAAAAATGGAAAAAACGTTTCCTGTTTCCGTGACTTAAACTGCGATGCCGGACTTTTGCGCCGCATATGGACTGAACCAGGACTGAATCAGGACTAAACCAGGACTAAACCAGGACTAAACCAGGGCTAAACCAGGACTAAACCAGGACTAAACCATTTTCACTCCCAGTCTGGTCCTGGTCTGGTCCCGTTGTCAGTCCCGGTCTGGTCGCGGTCTGGCCCCCGTCTCAGTCCCGGTCTCACAGTCCCGATCTCAGTCCTGGTCTGGCCCCAGTCTCAGTCTTGGTCTGGTCTCCGTCTGGCCCCTGTCTCAGTCCCGGTCTCACAGTCCCGGTCTCAATCACGGTCTGGTCCTGGCCTCAGTCCCAGTCTCAGTCCTGTTCCTGGTCCTGGTCTGGTCCCGGTCTCAGTCCTGGTTCTGTTCCCGGTCTCAGTCCCAATCTGGTTCTAGTCTGGTCCCGGACGTGGTTCAGACCTGGTTCAGTCCAACATCGCAGTTTAAGTCAGGGAAAATGGAAACGGTCGTTATCCATTTTTTCCATTATTCATTTAAACAAAAAAAAAATCAAAAACTGAAAAACGAATCATTATCTGTTTTTTCCTGTTGGTTTTGGAGACAAGTAAAATAGAAAATAGTTTTTTCTTTTTTTTTTTCTTTTTCTTATTTTTGGTTTTATTTTGAAAAACGAAAGAACGAATGACACACGCAATGCCCCCACTCTGTTCCCATTTTCTGTTGCTTACCGCTCTGTCTAAAACGTTTCACTTTCATTTTTACAGTACAGAACAGAAGTACATTTCTCAAGTGAGGAACTGCAGTGGCCAAAAGAGGAAGACTGTGGATGATAATTAAGATTCAAGTGGTTAAACTTCTAAAAGAATTTACAGAAAAAGCATTTTGTAAATTTCTGATGAATTCTTGGTACAAGGAAGTGTTTTACGTTTTAAGTTTCATTCACAATATTCAGTATAATGTCATAACTTTTGGAGGAAAGGGGCCTGTATTACTGTATGGTCACTGTTTTTGAAAGAAATTATAGAAAATACTCACATTTTGAAACATTTTTATATGGTTATGACCTACAAATAAGATATATATAGATCATTAGGTCATAATTTGGACATTTTAAATCACAATATTCATCTAAAACAGACTTGGAGTTGAGTTTTGTTTCATTCACATGTTTGAGTAATTCTTTTTTATTAGTCTGGCCTCAAAATGCTCTGTTAAAATGTGTGACGTCATGAAGTAGTTTTCAAGTTAACAGCTCTTTTCACCTTTTATTTAGTAAATTTAGTCATCACGGCAATACAGAAATTTGGGACAAAAGTGAATTTAAATTAAAAATGTTAATATTTAACTTGGTTCTTGACTTTGGCAATTTGCTGAATGTCTCTCCCCACTCTGATCCCATTTTCTATTGCTTACTGTTTTGCTTTCTGTATTATTGTAGCCTATTCATTGATTTCAGCTATATACATTTTGAGGACTTCTTCCCATGCAAAAGTAATATTTTGTTTTAATTGTTAATCACTATGGCAACCGTCCTTTTTTGTAATTCTGAAATCTATGGAGAGGCCAGATAAACTTGACAAATGCATGAAAACAAAGAATGTAGATTTGTTTTTAATGTTTCAAACTGCTTGAGAATTAAAGATGCATTACGTAACTTTTCTGGCAGGAGTATCAGGCTAAGTTACAAGCCAGATCTGTGGAAAGGCGAGCTCACTCAAAGTAAAAAAGCATCTTATTCAACGTAAGTCTTAAGCCACAAAACCAACTGAAAAAATACGAGAAGATGCGATATTATGAAGCATTTCAGGCAAAGCAATAATATCACCATAGAGACAAGCAGGTGGTATACCCTTAACCAGAAAAGTTACATAGTGCAGCTTTAAACAACACCCCGCAGGAGACGCTATCAAACCGGATTCATTCATTAACTAAATGAGCTCCAAATAAGGTAAGTTTGTTTTTGATAAATGCTCCTGGCACTGGCACCAATGCACCAAATCTGCAAATTAGAAATACCTACGACCATAATGACAGCTGATTAGACATTTTAATTACGTTCCTGTTGCCTAGGAAACACATTTATTTGCATCAGACAGCAGGCACACGGGCAGGTCCTCATCACCCGCAACAAAAGCCTTAAAGTCCGGAGTCCAGCGAGCTCGTATCGATCTGGCTAATGAAGTCGCCACTCCAGTTACCCCTGGCAACGCTCCCCCGGTCGCCGTGGAAACTGAGGGAGATGACCTCATACGTGTCCGAGATCTGAGCCGTGAGATTTGGGGGGGGGGTTTGTGCCGAGCGTCAGATGAGCCAGGATTTGTGTGTTCGGTGAAAGAAGCAGGGGTTGAATTTCAAGGGTCGATAGGAAGTCTGGGTCAACAAAAGTAGTTTATTTGTACAAGAACAAACAGTGGCCCTATCTCGCAATAACATAGAGTTTGGTCAGGGCACATATAATCCCTCTTGATCAGGAGTAAAGGAGCAGAGGCCTATAGCGCTTGTATTTTATTGGGTAGTTTAAAAGAAAATACATAACATATTAGTCAATTTACTTTTCTTTTTTTTTTTTTGCAAATGTAGAAAAGTAAATAAATACATTCACATTTCATTACAAAGTTCTTTTGTCTTCAAGGCTTTGGGATTTGTGCAATAATTTAGAGAATTTAGGGACTGAAACACAACAAATTTGGGTTTCTGACTAGAACATTTACAGCAATGGATATGAAACTTTGATAGGATTAGGATTAATTTCAACACATCTATTCTTTTGGCAGGAATATCTTTCTCAAAGAAACCAAAAAGAACATGTTTTATATTAAATTGTAGGTTTGTGTCAAGCTTTCTATTCACAAAAAAAAATGTCGTTCCAAAAGATTTGAGTGTGTGCACATTCCCAAAACAAACATCTGGGTGACCGTTTCTTCAACGCTGTGACAAATTACTCATTGTTATACTGATATTTTGCAGTGACATCAGGTTGAGGGTGTTGTACATGCATATCTAAGGTGGGGTGGTCAGCAGTTACCATGGCGACACAATGCCCACATTAGCAAACACTGACAGAAAAGGTTTAAGATTGCCTGAAAACGCAAGAAAAAATGCAAAATGGATTTAAACAACACAGTTTCAGGAGTCTGTGATCAATACAAGGTGATGATCCTGTTTAGGAGTTTGATTTTCAACAAAAATGTCAGCTCTTTATGGTCAAATAAAGCACTGATTAAAGTCTAGAGGCTGAATTATAGTTCTGCGTCGACTCAACGCATCGCCTTGTTGCCATCGTTTTTGACTGATGGATCTGCGCCCAGGTCTATGCACCGCAAAGTCATTCACCGCCACAACACTAGGAGGGCAGGATTTAAAACTGGTGTTCGTGTTTATAAAATGAAGCGGGAAAGCGGAGTACCGGACATGTATCACAGAGGAGGTACATGTCTGTCGATGCAGACGCTCTGTCGACTAAAAATTGGGCTTTGTTACGGCCCCGGCTCGAGAGACAGCAACAAAGAAAGAGGGACATGACAACAGCACCGTTTTAACGCCTTGAGAGGGCAGGCAGGACAGCCGAGAGAGAAGAGGACACCTGGACAGAGAGAGGAGACCCGGGCCGTGGCAGGCTTACATCAAGTAACAGAGATTCAGACAGAGCAGTGCCTACAGTTAGCCTCACATCCCCAGGGAATGGTGATGATATCAGCTGCGAAGTATCAATAGTTTTAAAATATACACTGATTTATCATTAAAGGTGCACTATGTAACTTGTGATGTCGGGTACAGCAACTATGTCTTACTATACTAATTATACTAACACCAACTATACTATGTTATTAGGGCTGGTTATCATTAAGAAGTTGCCGATATGATACGTCTCGATACAGTGCATGTTCGATTCGATACGATATATTTCAAATCATTTCAATATAGTTCAATAAAAAATAAAGGCTAAATCATGGCTGTGATACTAAAAGTCTTTGTTAAACCACGTCTTAAGCAAAGGTCATATGAAACACAAACATTTAAATCATAAAAACAGTGAAAATGTCAAATGTGTTGCATAAACGAGTTTCCTTCCACTAAAAAACAACAAAACTGTAGCTTTGTAACAAAATAATTTAGTAAAATATACCAAAAAAATATTCTTGGCAATATATCAATAGAGCAGCCGATGATATTGACACTATATCATCACATTAAACAATACGATATATTTATATTTCGATATTTTTTCACACCCCTATTTGTTATATATATGATTTTCTTTGAAATATTCCACAGTATGGCCTTAAACGCATCTATCTCTCTGGCAACCAAGCCATGTTACAGGTCAGATCAGTGGAGACTAGAATAAGAATGCTTGTTTTTCCCTATAAAAATACCTGCTTTGAATTGGAGCAAGATTTGAAGGCTTATTATGGAACATTTCAAGTGAAGCAATAACATCTCCATGGAAACTAGCAGGTGGTGGACCCAACATCAGAAAAATTACACAGTGCATACATAGCATTTAGTCTGTTCTGTCTGCTCTCTGGAAACATGTACTCTAAACTAATCCTCCTAACCAAGATCTAAACCAAGATCTAACCAAGAAAAGCCCCATATGCTGAAAGAGGTCACACACTGCTCCTGACAGCTATTTCTGAGTGAATCAAAAAAGTCTAAACAACAAAAACGCCTACGGTTACAAAAACAGTCACCTAAAAGTAAAAAAATAAAAATAAAAATTAGTTTGGATCCAGGACAATGGAGTCAAAGAAAAAGTGTGATAGCCTTGTACAATATGATCCAAATGTTCCTACCTGATCTGAAACATTTACAATGGTTCAGCTGCTTTTAGATCCTTCAAACCTGTTCCATTTTTGTTTATTTGCACCATGTTGTGTTGAGAAACTGATAAACAGAAACTAGGGCACCTTGTATAACTTTCCGTCACATAGCACTTTCACACATGTAATGGAGACATTCACACCACATTAACAAACTCTGAAATCTGAAATCTGTCATTTACATTCACAGGGTTAAGGCTTTGGGGTATTTCCATGAGTTTGTTGTGTGTTTAGCCCACTATAGATAAGAGATGAGTCAGTTTTAGGCATTTTGTACGTAGGTGTCTGGAAGTAGGTCATTGGACTCCTATGAAAAGCCCCGCTGATGCAAAAAGTAGTTCATCCCTATCACTTAACTGCCCTGGCCTTTATCAGTGACGGCACCTTATCACGTTACATCACACGCAGCATGTCTCACAGTTTGAGGGCTCACTACTGCTTGAAATTGAGGTAATTAAACCACAACTCTGCAAAATACAAGTTAAATTTAAGGCTTTTTTTATGCTGTCTTTAACAAAAAACCGTTAAAGAAGACATATTTTGAGCTTGTGTCTGCTGAATGAATAAAAAAAACATATTTACAAAAAAGTAACTATGCTTAAATAAAGGCAAAATCAACAGAAATTAACAAAACAAAGGAAAAACACCCACATGCACACGGCTGCACTGATGGTGAACCCCCGACTGGCTGAACTGCTCCCAATTTATAGTTCCCAGACAGGAAGTACCTCCCACCGGGTCAGCGCCTCCAAACATCGCTCTTCTATCAACTTCCCCTTTAAATACCAGTGCTCAAAATAAACCAGAAACTCAGAAATAACAAAATCCATAAAACAAAAGAACTGAAAGAGAGTCTTCCCTCCACATGGTCTGAGCCAAAACCCTCCCCAAGAGACTACAAATATGGCTGACCAAGATCACACCCCCTCTTTTGTCTCCAGACCATGTGGAGAAACATTAAGGTGGTAAGTTTTATGTAACAAAATGAATAGATATAACCAAAATAAAATATATCTAAAGTAACTCGTGTGAAGTGATTAACTAAACTAAACAAAGACGAAATAAAACAAACCCAGGACAGTCATATTTAGCTGTTTAGTCGATGATGGAAACACATGTAAAATGAAATTAAACGTAAATAAAGACCCTCTTTGTCACAAGCACAGTGGGATAAATTAGATACTGAAAATTGTAATAAGAGTATAATAAATAAAGCTACTGAATTGCCGAGTTTCAGATTACATTACGACATCGTATAGGTCAGGGGTGGGCAAACTACGGCCGAGGATCATATATGCTTTAATCTTTTTAATCCGGCCAGCCAAACTTGAGTAATAGTAATAAAAATAATAATAATTTTCAGTGTTTTACAAGTCATTTCAATAAATATTAAATACCATGGGACTTGAAAGACAGATGTTTTGTTGTGATGCTTTGTAATGATTTTCAGTTATGGGATCTTTTATGAGGTGGATCACCAAAAATCTTCATCCGTCTGCTCCTGGTCTGGCCCTTCCGTCAAATTTTAGAAACCTTTGTGGTCCATGAGTCAAAAAAGTTTATCCACCCCTGATATAGGTCAATAATGTTTAATACAGATGAGTAAAGTGAGCACTAAAATGAAAAAAATCAGACCAGTTCCCGGTGCATGTTGGACTCCGCCAGGGCTGCCCTTTGTCACCGGTCCTGTTTACTAAAAAGAATCTTGTAAAAAATGTAGTTTTTTGTTGTAATGGTCCAAATTAACGGGTCTAGACTCTGGTGACAAATAGAAATTATCAGGTTTAACATTTGTGAATTTACTTTTTGGAAATTTCATGACAAACTACAATTTAATCCAAAAGGAAATCTGACAACATTGTATTCTACAATCTAAAAACACCCAGTTGATACTTTGCATTGACGTATCGCTGGGTGTGCTTTACATTTATCTCTATGGTGGAATGTTCAGCAGTTACCACGCACATTAGCAAACACTGTCCAAAAAAAAAAATAATAATAATAATGTGAAAACTCAAGAAAAAACAGGCTACAAAATGGATTTAAACAACACATTTTCAAGAGTCCTTGATCAATACGAGATCACAGTCCTGTTTAGGACAGGACTGAGAAAAAAATGTGAAAGTGACTAACTGGACAGCTGTTGGCTAAAGTTAAGGCTTGTCTAACACCATAAAATCAATTCTTCATGGTCAGATTGTGATGAAAGAATGCTCAGATTAAGTCTAACAGAGTCATCAAACAGCTGCAAAGTATCAATAGTAGTGTGGACATCAACACTTAGTTTATCGCCCAACACATTTTCAGTTTAGATTCTGTACAAAAAAAAAAAAAAAAAGAAAGGTAAAGAAAAACATGTCTATCTCTCATCTCTCGTGTTCATCTTGCGGTGTGGAGTCTGTGGCTGTATTGACCTTGTTACGGAAGTTGCCACGGGCGACGCCATTATCACTCCTCCTGTATGATTTTACATAGAGCTGCCAAAGTCAACAGCAAATACATGATTGTCAAACCATTCAGAGATTTGTTAACTTGTCGGTGCACGTGAACATAGGTCAATTTGTGTAAAATGTTCTGTTTTAATCACACGTTGCTCCTGATGTTGTCAATATTCCCTGGAGGAGTAGAGCTAACTGTAGGCTCTGCTCCATCTGAAGCTTTGTTACTCAAGTTTGACTTTAATCTGAACTTTGTTTCAACACTATTTGACCATAAAGTAATTATTTAGCTGGAACTACAACAGGTGAGCAGATTTAGCAGTTTTTCAGTTAGTCTAGAGTGACCAGACGTCTCTATTTACTCGGGACAGTCCCAGTTTTGAGCCCTGTGCCCTGTGTCCTTAGCCAGGCTGGTGCCACCTAATGTCTCCGCATAATTTAATTTCTCTCCAGCGACTAGGTCAGGAATCGGAATACATGAGACGGTTCTCAAAAACCCCAGAAGTGTGAGTTCGGGCACCAGCCAATCAGCGAAGAGACATACATTCTGTGTTGGCAACAAATTCCGAGATTGAGGATTTAAAGCCAGAACAAGGAGAATGTTTGGTAAATTTTATCAAGGGGAAAGATGTTATTGCCCTTCTTCCTACGGGATTTGGGAAAAGCTTGATATACCAGTTATCCCCGTTAGTGGCACATTACATACGTCATGACCAAATAGCAGCGATTAGTTAAATAAAAAAAGTACCTGCCAACCATTGAGCGAATGAATCCTAATGCTGTGAGGTCAGACGGTTTCCACGAATTGAAACCCTCTGATGAATCAGGCTTCCCTGTCCCAACAGATTTATCCAAAACCATTGATTTGTCCCAGTCTTATACAAAAAAATGTCCCAGGTATGAATATTTCTGACCAATTTAATCCCTGCCGACAGTAAAGAGAGGCATAAACTGTCATCTGTTTAGGTAAAATAGAGAAAATCAGCTTAAAAACGACAAAAAAAAAACCACAAAGAAAATGTGACTATACTGACTCACATGTTCGTCATAAACGGTCTCGGCGGAAACATCTTCCTTAATTACGCACTTTCACAATTGTATTACCAAATCACCAAAAATAGGGATGTCCCAGTTTTTTATTTTGAAATTCTGGTCACCCTAAGTTAGTCACTCTCACTTTTTTGTTGAAAAGGCTCTTGAATAAATCTCTTTAAGATCCACTTTTATTCTTATTAGGCTTTTAACACAGCGTGAGTTGTGTGGTCCTTTATTTTTTTACTGCTATTTTATGATTTTTATGGTTTTGCTTTTATTTGATTTGACTGGTTTTATTGTTTTAGGCCTGGCATGACCAAATTTTAGCAATTTACTTTTCTGTTATGTTCATTTTACGATCTCTGTGCGGCACTTTGGAAACTGCTTGTAAAATGTGCTGTATAAATAAAGTGGATTTGAATTTGGACATGTTGTTTGAATCCTTTTTTTGTGTGTTTTTTCTTGAGTTTCAGGCTCTCTAAAATAAAAATGTATCAGGCCGTGCTCGCTTAATGTGTGCGCCGTGTCACCGTGGTAACTGCTGAACATTCTGCCATAGACATCCATGCAGTATTTGCTAAACAACTTCAAAAAAACTGCTCAAAACACACCTTTTCCTCACAGTTTCCTCATTACTGTCTGTCCTGTCCTTGTCTTTGTGTTACCAGTGTATTATTATGATCCCCCCAGCGTAACGTCGCCGCAAAGTATCAATACAATTTATAAAACGTGGGCGGAATAAAGCAGATCGAAGGAGCGTTTGTGTGTGGGGTCGAGCAGCCTGTTTGAAAAGTGAAACTAGACGATGCTCGCTTGACTTTCCCCGACACTCAAAACCAAAGCCACATCTGAACTATAGAACTACTTTCTGTCTCGAATCGTCCCACTACGACCACAGAGAAACACACAGTCCTCACTCCTCTGCTTTTTGACACCTCTCATCTGTTCCAATAACTGTACACGATTTCTAAATATATAAATGTATACGAATGCCCCGGCTCCGACCGCAAACCCGTATACTTTCTCTACCCGCAATAAGAACAAATGTATAGGGGAAAGTGGATCATGGTGCTAATAAAATATGGAGCTTTGAGGTAAATAAAAGTTATAAATTGTCTAAAATTGGCATAAGTTTTGGCAAAATGTATTTTCAAATGTACTCACAAGTTACTACGCACACTTTTGCCAGTAAATTATCAAAAAAAAAAATCTTAGAATGGAAAGAAAATGTTCAAAATGTCATTACCAAAAACGTTTTACTTTCATTTTTACAACACAGACACAGAACTAAGTAAATTTCTCAAGTGAGGAACTGCAGTGGGCAAAAGAGGAAGATTGTGGATGATAATTAAGATTCAAGTGGTTAAACTTCTGAAAAAAAAAATGTACAGAGGAAGTATTTCTGATAAATGCAAATTTCTGATAAATAAGGAAGTGTTTCATGTTTCAAGTTTCATTCACAATATTCAGTATAATGTCATAATTTTCATAGGAAATGTATCACATGTTTTGAAAGAAATTATAGAAAATACTCAATATATGAAATATTTATACATGGTTTTAAGCTACAGTATATTAAAGAAGACATATTGTGCTTGTGTTTGCTATATAATTATAATCTATGATACCTGTGGATCATTAGGTTATAATTTGGACATTTTAAATTACAGTATACATCAAAAACAGACCTGGTGTTGTGTTTTGTTTCATTCACACATGTTTGAGTAATCCTTCATTATTCGTGTGTCTAGAAAATACTCTGTTCCAACTTCTGATGTCACAAAGTTTTCAAGTTAACAGCTCCTTTTTCCTTTTGTATACAAAATTTTGGTAATCCCAGTTCTGAATAAGGCTGGGTATCATTCAGAAGTTGCCGATACGATACATACCTCGATACAGTGAGCTTACAATTTTATACGATTCAATACGATATATTTTGGTATCGATTCAATACGGTTAATCAATTAATAAAAAAATAACGACTAAATCGTGGCTGTGATACTAAAAGTTTTTGTTACTCTTTGTCTTTGTAATCATCATAACAGTGAAAATGTCAAATGTATTGCATAAACGAGTTTCCTTCCTCTAAACAAGCGACAAAACTGTAGCGCTGTAACAAAATAATTTACTAAAAAATACCAAAATATACTCTTGGCGATATATCGATACTGTATCATCACATTAAGCCAGGGGTCTCCAACCTTTACAAAACAAAAATGCCAGAGAGCTGCTAGTTTTAGCGATCACTAGAAATGTATATTTAAGAGCCACGGCGAGCCTTAAATGTGGTAGTGAAAATGAGGAAGCTTATAAAACATAAACCTTGTCCATTTATTAGTGTACAAAGTTAGGAATAAAAATAATACATGTGCAATGGTAAAAGGCATTTAACTGATAAAATTTTACTTATTCACGACAAAGAGTAATTCAGAATTCCCTTGGCGAGCGACTTGGAAGTTTACCGACTACAGGTTGGAGACCCCTGCATTAAACGATACGATATATCGATATTTCAATCATTTTTGCACACCCCTAGTTCTGAAATTATCCAAATGATTCTTGTGAAGGTGTGTGGATCTTAAAAACACAGTGGAGCACTTCCTGTACCACTGCATGACATCACAATTTGGAGAGCTTTCATATTTCAGTGAAGCGTGTAAACAAAACCAAAACACAGCTCCAGGTCTGTTTGTGACGCGGAAACAACGTTATAAAACCGATAAAAAACTTGTTTAATCTGGGCCCTTTAACCACAAAAACAAGTCAAAACACTTATTTCAGCAAATCGTCCAATGCTTTCCACTTCAAGTTTAAATATTATGTCACCTGAACACAAATCATCCGGTTCATAGTTACCTCTTTGTTTACCCTAACTACAAAAACACTGTTCTGCCAGCAGAGTCTGTAACGTCTTGCCAAAAAACCAGAGCCAGCATAATCAGGCTTTCATAATCTTATCTGCCCAGCCTTTCCATCAGATAATTGCCGTAACAAAAAACAGAGGGCACATCTCAAGCAGTAATAAAGTTCAAGCCGCGTGACGTCACCGGGTCTAGACCTCGATCTCATCTCTGTGAAACCCAAGAGGCTTCTGGGAAATGACCACATCAAAACTCTATTAGGCTACAGGGCTATTGGCAAGTCCACCCACCGCCTTTACCCTGGTTTCAGTACCGTAATAAGATGTGTTCGAACTAAATAGTGGTGTGGGTAAAGGTGCTATGTTACATAAAATTGACTCTCGTGAGCTTTAAGTCATGTTCTAATGTTGTTACCTCAGCCTAAATGTGCAAAGTTTGTGAGTTAAACATGTGTGAATGAAACAAAACACAACTCCAGGTCTGTTTTTTATGAGGAAACAACATTATAACACATACAAAAATAGTGTATTATTGGCATTTTAAAGTATTCTTGGCTTGGTGCTGCGGTTTTAAAGTAGGAAAAAGGTGCATGTGTTCCCAAGTTAAATGCTGACAGGGATTTTTGAGCAATAAAAATTCCTGTCTTTCAGTAAATGTAAAACAGATAAGATGATTCAAGCAATGATTTGTTTTGGCTGGGACACAGCAGGTTCCTTGGAATCAAGCGGTGTTATTGTCTTTATTGTTTACTTCTTCATTGCTGTGTTCATCGTAACTTAATCATCTCAGTACCAGCATAGTTAAAGTCATTGTCCTGTTCTGACCTGAGGAGGAAGCTGAGTCATTGGGGGAGCTCTGAGAAAGGAAGGATGTGTCCATGTCAAATGTCAACAGACAGAATATTCATGGGCTTCAGCTTCCTGTTGTATGGGGCCATTTTTAGACAATAACCATTCAAAAGATAGAATTATAATTATCATGTTTTACTTATAATGGTAAACAGTTCTAACTTTATCATTCTGAAAGGATAAAACAAATGTACATTCCTTTGTACAAGTGTACGGAAAGTCCCTCAGTGATTTTGTATTAAATGTTATGACATTATGATAACGATCTTTTAAACTCTGTGTTACTTTCATTCTTGAAGTTGACTTACCCACAGTCTGGAGCCGGGCACCAGCGACAGTCGGGATCAGAGGCCAAACACCTCCTGAGCAGAAACTCCTCATATTTCTCCAGAAGGACGGGGTCGTCCAAGATGTCTGCCACCTGTCGAGGGACCAGGCGCTCGGAGCACTCGGGGCAGCTCAGCTGGACTCTGCTCTCTGTGATCTCGATGCGCAGGTACTGACGCAGACAGCACAGGCACGAGCGGTGACTACAGCCCACCAGCTCGGGCAGCTGCTCCGGGGGCTGGCGCACCAGGCACAGGGGGCACTCCAGCAGCCCGGGCTCCGACAGGGACGCCCGGCTACAGGACAGGGGCGCAGCAGGGTCCTGGAGCCCTGAGGGGGGAGAGACAGAGGGAGGAGCGACAGAGGGGGGGTCCTGTGGAGAGGTGAGGCCTGAGGGCAGAGCAGAGGGCAGCAGAGGCTGGCTGTGAGGCTGGGACACAGGGGCCGCCGGGGCCCCTTTAGAAGCACGTCCCCGGGAGCGTTTACTGTGGAACAGGCTGTGGAAGGAGATCCTGCCCTGACGTTTACATTTGGGGTTAGGGACCCCGCTCACAGAGGAGTGGGGGGAGTCCGAGTCCTTCTCAGAGCCCATGATAGAGTCTATGGCCCTGTGTAGTTAATGTGTGACAGAAAGACAAACTGTCTAAACACACACAGACAACCTGTGGCTCAGACAGAAACGCAGCAGATTTAAGAGCTCGTCCTCCTCCTCCTCTTCTTCCTCCTCTTCACAGAAACCCTTTATCAGATCGGCCTCAAACGGAGCAGACGATTGCACAAGTTCAAAGTTACAGAAATCCCCTCTGCTGCGTGGGCTGCTCACACAGAGAGGTGAAATTATTCAAAGACATGAAAAAAATCCAAGGCTTTTATTTCCCAGAAGGCAGACGAGGTCAAACATCAGGCTCGGTGCTGAAAAAACAAAACCACATGTGTCTGAATAATCCTTTAAAGAGCAGATCCAGGTGTTCCAGACAGAGCAGTTCCTCCTCTTCAGCGGCTCAGAGTGACTGAGACACTGGAGCGCTCCTCTCAAACACGGAGGAAGTCACTCACTGAGCATGCTCAGAGCCACACCGCCCTCCCTCTGCTCTGCTCTGGTTTGATCATCTTTAACTCTTCAGCTCCTGGACACAAGACACAAACAGAACTACATATTAGACGTGATTATAGAACACACAGACACAAATATATTTCAAAATGATCAATGTAAAGTACTTAATGAAAATAAATAAACCTTGAAAGTAGAGGTAGAAAAAAGTAGAAAGGAAACTGAAAGTAACCAGACACCAGATACTTAAATCAACACAGCAAATAGAAATGATTCAGTATAGCAGTAGTAGACTAATGGTACTAATAGTCATAGTAGTAGTAGTAGTAGTAGTAGTAGTAGTACCACTAACAATAGTAATATTTTGTATATTTAGCATCTCAAAGGTTTTTTTTTCCTTATTACAAATTATTGTGTCCCTCCATTGTGTCACTGAGTTGTGTTTTGTTCTTCTCTCAAACAGAAAACACACTGTTCCACCTTGTGATGTCATGTGGTAATACAGGAAGTGCTCCACTGTGTTTTTAAACTCCATACACCTTCACTAGAATGAATTATTTGGACAATTTCAGCCCTGGAATTGCCAGTCTCTACTAATAAAAAAGGTAAAATGAAGCTGTTAACTTGAAAACAACCACTTCATGACATCACAAGGTGGATTTTGAGCTTTGGAGATGTAGACAGATTAATAATAAAGGAATACTCAAACATGTGCGAATGAAACAAAACAACTAGGGTGACCAGACGTCCCTATTTAACGGGGACAGTCCCAGTTTTGAGCCCTGTGTCTCCTGTGCCAGAAGATTTATTCAAAACCAGTGATTTGTTCCAGTTTTATACAAGACATGTCTCTATTTTTGACCAGTCTGATCCCTGCCAACAGTAAAGAGAGGCATAAACTGTATTTGTTTGGGTAAAATACAGAAAAGCTACTTAAAAATGACCAGAACACAAAGAAAATGTGACTATACTGACTCACATGTTTGTCATTAATGGGCAGAGTGCAGAACAATTTTCCTTAATGACGCACTTTAATCACAATTTTATTATTATCAGCCATCAAAAACCGAGGGTGTCACAATTTTTTATTTTGAAAATCTGCTCATCTGGTCAACCTAATTCTAACATGACTTAAGGCTCATAAGAATCCATTTTGTGTGATATAGAACGTAAGATTTCCAGCATGGTTTAGTAGGGATGTAACAATAACCAAAATATCGCGATATCGTATCGTCAAAAGTCTCACAATAATATCATGGACCATCACAATATATCGAATTACAAGTGTTTTAAGTTGGAGTGCAGCAATATAGGTACAAAAACAAAAACTGATGAATGATAGTTTAGTCCTGGTTTAGTCCTGGTTTAGACCTGGTTTAGTCCTGGTTCAGTCCTGGTTTAGTCCTGGTTTAGTCCTGGTTTAGTCCTGGTTTAGTCCTGGTTTAGTCCTGTTCCCTGGTTAGTCCTGGTTTAGACCTGGTTTTAGTCCTGTTTAGTCCTGGTTTAGTCCTGGTTTTCTGGTTTAGTCCTGGTTTAGTCCTGGGTTTAGTCCTGGGTTTAGACCTAGTTTAGACCTGGTTTTAGTCCTGGTTTAGTCCTAGTTTAGACCTGGTTTAGTCCTGGTTCAGTCCATGGTTCAGTCCTAGTTTAGACCTGGTTTAGTCCTGGTTTAGTCCTGGTTTAGTCCGGGTTTAGACCTAGTTTAGACCTGGTTTAGTCCTGGTTTAGTCCTGGTTCAGTCCTGGTTTAGACCTAGTTTAGTCCTGGTTTAGTCCTGGTTTAGTCCTGGTTTAGTCCTGGTTTAGTCCTAGTTTAGACCTGGTTTAGTCCTGGTTCAGTCCTAGTTTAGACCTGGTTTAGTCCTGGTTCAGTCCTGGTTTCAGTCCCCTAGTTTAGACCTGGTTTTAGTCCTAGATTCAGTTTCCTGGTTTAGGGTCGCACTTTAAATCACAGAAACAAAATCACACAAAACCGAAAAACACTCTCAATTTTATTATCTCAACAAATATCGAAGGGAGAAATTTCATCATCAATTTGGCTTCATTATTACAAAAGTATGAGTGAACACGACGCACATTTTTTTAATGAATAATACTATAAAAAATAACATCTTCAGTTAGAACGTGACTCAAAACGAAAGCGTAACTACTGTACGGCGTCCCCATGAGCGGCGCGTTACACTAGTTGCAGCGCGCTCTTATCAAACGCCGGCGTGCGCAGAGGTTCGGAGCGCGAGCCAAGTGCTGATTACGGGTGTGTGGAGCGCGGCCCCGTGTAATTACGGGCGCACGGTGACGAGGCGGCGTCAGAAGCTTCTAGAGGCGCGTTGTGAAGACGGCCATGTTGCCACAGTCTGAGCTCTTTGTTTGTGTGTTTTGATGAATCCGGGAGCCGCTTTTGTGTTTAAGCGGCGGAGGAGTCGGATAGAGAGAGAGAGAGAGAGAGAGAGAGAGAGAGAGAGAGAGAGAGAGAGAGAGAGAGAGAGAGAGAGAGAGAGCGGGACGGCGTCATGGAGAGGGTTACCGCGGCAACGGCACCAGCCACGCAGCGGGAGGGAGGGATGGAGAGGGAAGAGGAGGAGGAGGAGAGGGAAGAGAGAGATGAGGCAACAGGAGATGGGGAGAGAGATGGATAGAGAGGAAAGTGGAAAGAGGAGGAGAGGCGAGAGGGATGGAGAGGAAAGCAGAGGAGGAAGGAGGAGAGGGAAGAGAGAGATGAGGCGACAGGAGAGGGAGAGAGGGATGGATGGATGAAGAGGGAAAGAGAGGGTGGAGAGGAGAGAGAGAGAGATGAGACAACAGGAGATGGAGGGAGAAAGAGGGATCGAGAGAGGAGGAGAGGGACAGAGAGAGAGAGAAAGAGGGATGGAGAGAGGAGAAGAGGGACAGAGAGAGAGATGAGGCAACAGGAGAGGGACAGAGGGATGGATAGAGAGGAAAGAGAGGGAGGAGAGGAGAGAGGGATGGAGAGGAAAGAGGAGGAGAGGGAAGAGAGAGATGAGACAATGGGCAACAGAGAAAGGGAGGAGAGTGGAAAGAGAGGAAAGAGGAGAGGAAAGAGAGAGATGAGGCAACAGGAGAGGGAGAGAGGAAGGGATGGATGGAGAGGAAAGAGAGGGTGAAGAGGAGAGGAGGGGGAGAGAGGAAGGGAGGGATGGAGAGGAAAGCGGAGGGGAAGGAGAGGGAGGAGAGAGATGAGACAACAGGAGAGGGAGAGAGGGATGGAGAGGAACGAGGAGGAGAGAGGAGAAGAAAGAGAGAGAGATGAGACAACAGGAGATGGAGAGCAGGAGGAATGGATGGACAGGGAGGAGAAGAAAAAGAGAGATGAGGCAATGGGAGACGGAAAAAGGGAGGAGAGAGGAAAGAGGAGGAGAGAGGAAAGAGAGACAGAGATGAGGTGACAGGAGAGGGAGAAAGGGAGGGATGGGTGGAGAGGGAGGAGGAGAGGAAAGAGAGAGATGAGACAACAGGAGATGGAGAAAGAGAAGAAAGAGCGAGGGATGGAGAGAGGAGGAGAGGGACAGAGAGAGAGATGAGACAACAGGAGAGGAAGAGAGGGAGGGATGGATGGAGAGGGAGGAGAAGAAAGACAGAGATGAGACAATGGGCGACGGAGAAAGGGAGGAGAGAGGAAAGAGAGGAGAGAGGAGAGGAAAGAGAGAGATGAGGCAACAGGAGAGGGAGAGAGGGATGCAGAGGAAAGACGAGGAGGGGGAGAGGGAGGAGAGAGCGAGGGATGGGGAGGAAAGAAGAGGAAGATGAGGGAAGAAAGAGATGAGGCAACAGGAGAGGGAGAGAGGGAGGGATGGATGGAGAGGAAAGAGGGAGGAGAGGAGAGGAGAGGGAGAGAGGAAGGGAGGATGGAGAGGAAGCGGAGGGAAGGAGAGGGAGGAGAGAGATGAGACAACAGGAGAGGGAGAGAGGATGGAGAGGAACGAGGAGGAGAGAGGAGAGAAGAGAGAGAGAGATGAGACAACAGGAGATGGAGAGCGGGAGGAATGGATGGACAGAGGAGAAGAAAAGAGAGATGAGGCAATGGGAGACGGAAAAAGGAGGAGAGAGGAAAGAGGAGGAGGAGAGGAAAGAGACAGAGATGAGGTGACAGGAGAGGGAGAAAGGGAGGGATGGGTGGAGAGGGAGGAGGAGAGGAAAGAGAGAGATGAGACAACAGGAGATGGAGAAAGAGAAGAAAGAGCGAGGGATGGAGAGAGGAGGAGAGGGACAGAGAGAGAGATGAGACAACAGGAGATGGAGAGCGGGAGGGATGGATGGAGAGGGAGGAGAGAGAGAGAGAGAGATGAGGCAATGGAAGACGGAGAAAGGGAGGAGAGAGGGAGGCATGGAGGGAGGGCGGAGGAGAGGAAAGAGAGATGAGACAACAAGAGAGGGAGAAGATAGGGAAGAAGAGAAGAGAGATAGACTAGAAGAGGGAGGAGAGAGGAGGAGAGGAAAGAGAGGGAGGAGGACAGAGGAGGAGAGAGGAAAGAAAGGAAAGGAAAGAGAGGAGGAGGAGAGGAAAGAGAGGGATGAGACAAAGGAAGAGGGGTAAAGATAGGGAACAAGAGAGGAGAGACGGAGAGATAGAAAGACGGGGGAGAGAGGAGATAGAAGAGGAGGAGAGGAAAGATGGAGAGAAGGAGAGGGACAGAGAGAGATAGAGAGAGAGAAAAAAGTGTGAGGGAGAGAGAGAAGGAGAGGAAAGAGAGAGATGACACAAAGGAAGAGGGAAAAGATAGGAAAGAAGAGCGGAGGGAGAGAGCGAGAGAGACTAGAAGAGGGATGAGCGATGAGAGGAGGGGAGAGAGAAAGAGAGAGATACAGAAGGAGGGAGCGGAGACGGGAGGTAGAAGAGGAGGAGAGAGAAAGAAAGCGAGAGAGCGGAAGAGAGGGGAGGTAGAGGAGGAAGAGAGGAGAGATCAGGGTGATAAAAGACAGGAGAAAGGAAGAAGAGAATAGAGGAGAGGAGGAGTGAACAGGAGAGAAATGAAGAATGGAAAATAGAGAAAGAGAGAGAGAAAAAGAAGAATGATGAGAGAGGAGGATGAGGCAGCGGTGCTCGGAGGGAGGGATGATGTCATTCTTTTAAAAGATCCATTTGGACTTTTCGCTTTGAACATTTTTCTTTAAAAGGTCCAATATTAAACTAAATTGACTCTCGTGAACTTTGAGTCATTTTATAACACTGTTCCTCGTCCAGAACACACTCGGAGTCTGTAATTTGTTGCTTTCACACATGTTTGAGTCACCCTTTGTCCTCTGTCTACGTCGCCAAAGCTCAAAATGCTCTGTGCCAACTTGTGATGTCATGAAGTGGCGGTTTTCAGCAGCTCCTTTTATGTTTCGTTCGGTAGAGGCGGGAAAATCTGGAGCTGAAATGATCCAAATGATTCCAGTGAAAGTGTGAGGAGAGAGGGATGGAGAGGAAAGAGAGAGAGAAAGATGAGGCAACAGGAGAGGGAGGAGAGAGGGAGGATGGATGGAGAGGAAAGAGAGAGAGGGAGGAGAGAGGGAGAGGAGGAAAGAGAGATATGACACAACGGGGAGAGGGAGAAGAGATGGAGAGCAAAGAGAGGAAAGAGAGAGAAGAGAGGAAAGGATGGAGGGTTGGAGAGGAAAGAGAGAGAGAGAGATGAGACAACAGGAGAGGGAGAGAGGAGGAGAGGAAAGAGAGGGAGAGAGGAAAGGATGGAGGGATGATGGAGAGGAAAGAGAGAGGGATGAGGCAACAGGTGAGGGAGGAGAGAGGGAGGAGGTAGGAGAGAGAGAAGGATGAAGAGAGGAGGAGAGGGGCAGAGAGCGAGATGAGAAAACAGGAGAGGGAGGAAAGGAGGAGAGAGAGAGGAGAGAGGGAGGGATGGAGAGGAAGAAGAGGAAAGAGAGAGATGAGACAACAGGAGAGGGAGAGAGGACGAGAGGAAAGAGAGAGAGAGGAGAGGGAGAGAGGAAAGGATGGAGGGAGGGATGGATGGAGAGGAAAGAGAGAGAGATGAGGCAACAGGTGAGGGAGGAGAGAGAGAGGGATGAAGAGAGGAGGAGGAGAGGGACAGAGAGGAGATGAGACAACAGGAGAGGGAGGAGAGGAGGAGAGAGAGACGAGAGAGGGAGGGACGGAGGGAAAGAAGAGGAAAGAGAGAGATGAAACAACGGGAGAGGGAGAAGAGAGAGAGAGGGAGGAAAAGAAAGAGAGGAGGGAGGGATGGAGAGGAAAGAGAGAGACAGAGATGAGACAACAGAAGAGGAAAGAGAGAGAGATGAAACAACAGGAGAGGGAGAAAGAAGAGGGAAAGAAGGGGGAGTTTAAAAACACGGTGGAGCACTTCCCGTATTACCACATGACATCACAAGGTGGAACAGAGCGGAACATCACAATATCAAATAATCACTATTATTTTGTCCAATATGTCACGACACAGTTCTGTTTTTTAACTGCGCCTTCTTTGTAAATTCTGATTTTATTGGTTGATGATTGCAGTGACATCACATTGGGGGAGCACTGCAGGTACTTCTATGGCGTCATTTTCAGCGGTTACCACGGCGACACGATGGCACACATCCGCAAACACAGCCTGATGAGTTTTGAAACGGTCTGAAAAGTCAAGAAAAACATATATTTTCGGAAACCTGTGATCAATCTGAACTTTATCGTCTCTTTTAAGTGTTTGATTTTCAATAAAAAAAAAAAAAAAAAAAACACTGTCGGCTAAAACTTGATTCAGATTGTCAGATTGTGTAAAACAAAGCTCAGATTAAAATCCAACTCGAGTGTGAGAGCTTCAGACAGAGCAGTGCCTACAGTTAGCATCACACTCCCCGGGAATATCGACGACATCAGCTGGAAACTATTAATACTAGACATAAATAATTCATATTTCTACACTCTGTCCGACCCGCTGAAGCTGATTAGCGCCGTATTTGTTGTGGATCGTAGGAAATGTCAGCCGCGTTTATTATCGGAGGAAGCCTTGAGTTCTAATTGAGTTTACATTCTTTCCCGGTTGAAAACACAAACACGAGCCCACACTTTCCAAAACAAATCGGAACATTTTCCACAGAAATATCCGTGTTTATTCGGCCCCCGCTCTGTCGGTCTGCTCTGTGTCAGATTACGTGACGAGCTGACCCAGAAACTGCACCGAGGGGACGGGGAGCACTTCAGGTGAGTGACAGGTGGACCGGCCAATCACAGAGCAGCGTTTTGATGAGTCTGTAATGTCATGTGTTAATATCATAAGACAGCACAACTAACACTGTTGGGCAAGTTACTTTGAAACTGTAATGTGTTATTTATTATTTATTAATGTCATTTCAAAGTAATTCGTTACATTACAATATTTCTGTATTTAAAATGTAAAACATTACACGACTATTGCAGCACGTTAAGTTACTCTCACCAAAATAACTGTGAAGATGCTGAAGTTTTGCACCGTATATGGACTGAACCAGGACTGAACCAGGACTAAACCAGGACTGAACCAGAACTGAACCAGAGCTGAACCCGGACTGAACCAGGACTGAACCAGGACTAAGCTAGGTCTAAACCAGGACTGAACTGAGGACTAAACCAGGACTAAACTAGGTCTAAACCAGGTCTAAATCAGGACTAAACCAGGACTAAACCAGAGCTGAACCAGGACTGAACCAGGTCTAAACTAGGTCTAAACCAGGAACGAACTGAGGACTAAACCAGCACTAAACCAGGTCTAAACCAGGTCTAAACCAGGACTAAACCAGGACTAAACCGAGTACTGAACCAGGAGGACTGAACCAGGACTAAACCAGGTCTAAACAAGGACTAAACAAAAACTGAACCAGAGCTAAACCCAGACTGAATGAGGACTAAACCAGAACTAAACCAGAAGTAAACCAGAACTGAACCTGAACTGAACCAGGACTAAACCAGGTCTAAACAAGGATTAAACCAGGACTAAACCAGGACTAATCTTGGACTAGAACTTGGAATCTATGCCGCCCCTGAGAGAACCCCGAGCCCGTGGAACAGAGTGTCTGCGTGGCGCGATTGGGCGTCAGCTGTGTTTAGCCTCGTCGAGCGTGGAGTTCTGCGCTGGTCCTTTCGCCCGTGGTCACCTGACGGTCTACACAGGAGCGACTCCGCCATTTCACCGCTGCTGATACCGCTGTGATTTTAGCAAATTTGTATGAAGAAAAACCCACCACTTCAATCCAGGTTAAAAAAGCATTGAAATGCGCGTTACTGACATTTGTACAGAGTAAAACATTACCATTTTTTTCCTGTAATGCCGAACTTTTCTGCGTTACAGCAAAAAGCAACGCATTACAGTAATTCATTACTCTTATAACGCGTTACTCCCAACACTGACAACTAATAACCAATACATCCATTCATACTGAGACTGAAGCATTAGAATCGCTCTTTCATGTTTCTATGGAAAAGCTGACGAGTTATGAATGAGAGTTTATGTGGACATTCATGTGCACATTTCATAACTCAACTTCAAGATGTTTCATAAGAAGAGGGGTCAGTTCAGGCAGTAAAAGGGAATTAGATTAGATTAGATTAAAACAAAAGAGGAAGCTGAAATTGAGAAACTGACAATTTGGAAATGTTCACTGGAAATGTCACTGCATGTTTCACCAGAATCTATTTTCCTCAAAAGTTTTGAAATTGTGTAAAAACATAATATGGCATTTTAGTTTGAGCCAGGTACAACAAAAATTAAAAAACAATAACCAAAAAAAAAAAAAAAAAATTGTGATATGTACATGAACATATTCGGGACCTGGAGCTCAAAAGGAGGATGATGAAGTGTAAAAAACGTATAGAGTCTTACCCCAATTGTTTTACATAATCACGTGGTTCACACTTTTTTTTTTTTTAACACCTTTGGATTGCTTACTTCTGTCATTATGCATTGCAACAGTTTCCATACATATATACAAAAACATATCCACACATACATACATATGTACATACATATGTACATACATATGTACATACATATGTACATACATATGTACATACATATGTACATACATATACGCATCATAGACATCCACTACATATACTCAATATAAATGTTTATACACATATGTATAACACACATATACAGACATGCAGAAACATATTTTCGTTTATGGTCGTACAAACTAATAATAATGTTATCGTAGGCACAAAGTTTGTTGTTTATGTTCGTACAAAATAAACAGTAATGAGAATGAAAAATTTAAGGATTTTTGTTTTCGTTTATGGTCGTACAAACTAATAATAGTAATTAAGAAGACACAAAAGTTTATCGTTTATGATTGTATTAAATAAACAGTAATGAGAATGAAAAAAATGTAAGGATTTTCATTGTTTCTAGTTTAAATATGGATGAAGTAGATGAAGATTTTACTGTAAACAAGACATATTGTGTTTATGTTTGCTGTACAGTTACAATCATGACACCTATGTTATAATTTGGACTTTTAAAATCTCTACAAATTAGGGGTGTAACGATATCTAAGTCTCACGATGCGATATCTTCACCGTATGAACCTCACAGCACGATATTTATTGCGATATCGTGGGAAAGCTCATGATATGGTGGGGAGGCTCACGATTAGGGATGCAACAATAATCCAAATCTCTCAGTACAATATTTTCACGATACACATCTCACAGTACGATATTTATTGAGATATTTTGTGGAGGTAAACAAAACTGTTAATATGTTACAGTTTTCTTCTTATGATGCCTTGACAAGACTTAATCCAAAGATTTATTTCTTCTTGTAGTCTGCGCTGAAATGGAGCAAAGGATCATGGTCTATGTAGTTCTCTCTGTCTTTTTTTTTTTGCTGCACCATAATTCTTCATTTAAGCATAGAGACTTGTAATTCGATATATTGTGATGGTCAACGATATTATTGTGAGAACTTTGACGATATGATATCACGATATTTCGGTTATCCCTACTAAAAATCCAACTTTGGTAAATTTTGAGTAAATGGCGAGGGGAAACAACTTTAAAATGGATAAGTCGATATTGCATAACAGGTGCACTTTAAATAGAAAATTTTACTAGAAAAACACACAAATGGAAATAGATTCAGATACAGACACAGCACAGACACAGAAGTGAGTGCATTAATGCTCAGGGTGCAGTTTTAGATTCGCACAGATGCAGATGTGACAGCAGAGTAAAGGAAACAGATCTCCAACATTATGCAAATGAACTGTTTTTGGCAAATGAACAAATGAAAAACTAAAACGATGAACCTGTTTACGTTCTGTTTAAAATGGACCACGGCCAATTTCACATGGAAGCGGTTTCTATAGCAACCAGTCAATGCTGTTTCTATGAGTGTGTTTACATGCACATCAGAGTCCCGGTTATTAGCCATATCCCGGTTATGTCAGTATTTGAGGTACTACATACATCCCTGTGTACATGATCAACTGGAGTATCCCGGTTTCTTGACATAATCTTACAAATGCACCAGTGCAAAAATTTACTTAAACTAAATTAATAAACCAGGAAAAATACAAACCATGAGCTCCTTTAGCAGAGGAAGCTCGGGAGGTTTAACCAGCGGTGAGGAACTATGAGATATCCCACAATCAAACAGATTCTTCATTAAAATCTTCTGCATAAATAAACTAAACTTTACAACATATAAACCATAACCACTATAGAGCCACATCAGCCCTTTTTTTTTCATATATATTGTATTTAATTTTTGTTTTTTTTCCTATATTGTGGTCTTACAGCCACACAATAATGCCACAAAATATACAAGTACACAAATGCCACATTTAAACCCCCTCTTCCCCATTCCCAAACCCCGATTCGCCCTTCCCACACCCACCCTTAACAGACGCTGAAAGAAAAAAAAAAAAGAGAGAAAATATGTAATAATAATAGTAATAATAATAATAAAATTAAGAAAAAAGTTAATAATAATTTAAAAAAAATATATAATAATAATCAAATAAAAATACAATAATAATAGTAATATTGACCAGAAAATAATAATAAAAATAAAGTAACAATAATTACATCACATCAGCCGGTTTGATCATATAATTTAGCTTTGATCACATTTGTTTATGTTTTACAGAAACAAAACTTAAAACCGCATTAAAACCGCATGGCTCATTTGCATAAACTGTTAACGGTGATAAAAACACTCGCTCCTTGTGCCGCTGATGCGATCAGCTTCTGTCGAACTAAAGGACACGACTCAGTGGATTATGTGAGTTCTTTTTGTGACAGAGGATGTACTGATGATGGTGAGTCTGTTCTGTGCGTATATCGTATAGGAGATGGTTCATGTTTTAGCTTTTCAGCGATCATGTGCATGCAGGTCATACGAGTGCAGATTGTACATGTGCAGGTTCAGTGCAGCTCTTAATTTTACAGTCATTTCACTCATGTATGGTCACTTTATTTATGTTGGTCACTTTATTTATGTTGGTCACTTTATTTATGTCGCTACTGTTGCGGTGAAAAGACTGGAAAGTGTTTGTCTTTCGGACGCATGCGCACTCAACTTAATGTTGCAGTAATCGGGATACTGCATTTACTTGCACCATGAAGAAACCGGGATACTCAAAAAAAAACAAAAAACGATCATAACCGGGATACTGATGTACATGTATAAGTACTCAATGCTGTTTCTATAAGGTCACATCAGGTTTGCCCGTCTGTGTTAAACATGACTAGACTTAAACAAAATGTATTTAAATACGATTCAACATTCACATTAATTTATCTTTTCAAAAATATGTTTACCCCCTTAAGGGCATTAAGAACAGACAATAGATCAATGATTTATTCTAAATTCTTGTATTACACTGGTCCAGATATAAGCAGACACAAAGTATATTATGTATATTTGACAATGTTTTTAAATTGTAATAATTATGTGTGAATAGATATATTTATTTAGGCAAAGCATGTGGGCTATTGGAAAATTTTAAATATATATTTTCTGCGGTGTTCTGGAGCTTTCTGGATTCAAATGTGTGTCACAAATGTAAATGATGTGTGGATTATTTGTGTATTTCTTCTATTTAAATGTCACATAAATCAATAGCCACAGATCCCGGCTCTGGCCCTGATCTCAGACAGAACCACCACATCACCTCATGCAGAATCTGAAAAATACCCAGTATGGACTTCAACTGCCTCCTCTTTAAAATCCCAGCGTCACATTTTACTCTGATGCCCTCCCACGCAGCAGCGCCATCTGGAGAGCCGTACCACGCAGACTCTGTCCTGCTTATGAAACCTCCCATCGCAACTCCTTTCACTGCCAGTTCTATGAAAAAGGCTCCAAGTATCACTGGAAGAGCAGTTAGCAGTGGGTTGTAGCAGGTTAGAGTAAGAAAAAAAAAACTGTCTTCTTTGGTTTTGAAAGCGCAGAAAGCTGACTACATTATAGTCACACTATACCAATTGTACGACCTCTGTGTAGTACAGGGCAGTCTACTCAAATGATAAAGAAATCATATGGAAATTGACTTGCCTACACTTTGCAATGGGCTGGGTCACAATACAAAGATCTAAACAAGAACAATCAGAGATATCAACCTGGTCCCCCATGAGGTATCGGTGGGGTCAGTTCATCACCACAGAAGCAGTTTATGAGGAGTCCAGCCCATTTTACATGATCATTATATCCACAATGCAGTGTGTGTATCTGTACAGGCCCATGAACATTTGTGTGATATAAGTGAGTTTCATTGTTGACAAAAACGCGCGTTGCATGCTGGGAATTATTTTGGTCGGCGGCAAGAAACACTAATTCAACATGACAGACAGAGCGAGAAAGCACGTAAAGGGTATTGATCCCAGTTATTTATCCACTCTAACGGCAGAGGACCCAAGACCATTTGACCAGAAATTGGTCATAAGCATCGACGGACGACAAATCACCCTTTTCAACCCCTACAGAGCGTGGACCAAACCAAATTTCTGGTCGGAATCACCAACTACTTGGCTAAATATTCACTTCGGCGATATCCACAATGACTTGGTGAAAACTCCTGGGCCATTCACAGCAGAAAAGATGAAAACCTCCAAGAGTCTCGATGTGTTGTTGAACTTGTTGGAGTCCATGGTTTGCTAGGATCTTCTACGTTTGCTCTGCGAATGTTTGAAAGCCGTTTAATTCACCGTTAGCGGTTCTTTTCACTCAGAATAAGAAAAAGACATTTTCCTTCTTCCGTGCTTCTATTTGTGCATCCGATAATGCAGCAGGAATTTACCATTATCGGGGATAAATACGCGAGGTTACGCACTGTTTGACCGCTACCGTGTTTCTTACCTCCGACCAAAATATTTCCCATTGTCAGCTGAAACTCGCCTATTGGACTGTGTTTATTAGCGTGTAACGAAAACGTAATTTTTCATGAGTTGTGTATAAGTTAGTTGTGTGATCAGTGTGTTGTGTTTCACCAGAAAAAGAAGAAATGGACAACCCAATGAGCATGCACTGAACGACTAGAATTATTTTTAAGAAGAATAAGTGTTTACATGATCGAGGAATAAATTAATTTGACTTTAAAATTGGAATAAACCACCAACTTTCTTATAATCATTATAATTAAGTGTTTACATGGACTTTTTAAAGGGGAATACATTTTTATTCAGAATTATTATTATTATTTTATTTTTTTCAGAATTAAAGCTCTCATGTAAAGGTGGCAAATCTGATGTTTTTACACTCACCCTACACAACCTAAAAATGTGCTGTTTAAATCCGTTTTGAGTTTTCAGACTATCTTAAAACTTTCTGATGGTGTTTGCATTGCATGGTGTGCGTTGCATCACCATGGTAACTGCTGAACATTCCACCATAAAGCTACGCGTAGAACACCCCCAGCATGATGTCACTCACTGCAAAGTATCAATATGCAACGTTTTTTTGAGGACTTTTTCAGCATTCATAATATATAATCTTTAGTTTTACATGTAATCGCTATGGCAACGGTCGTCACTTGTTATGAGTCTGAAAGCCGTGGGTAATATCTCCTCCCTGAGCCTGTAGTCTGGTCTCCTGCGCCGACAGATGGACTTGAACAGACTGAAGACTTCACACTCTTCTGGACAGACACAACCCCGACCAAGAGGACAGTGACATAACAGACCACCCCCCAAAGCCTCACGAATAACACATCGCTGTTTTTAGACTTATTAATCTGATCTAGGACTGTAAAATGAATTGCAATCGAATCAGAAATGCAATATGAACAGACAATATAAACAAAAATATCGTGATAAAAGTGCAGACAGGGATAGTTTGTGGGACGTTGTATATAATTGTGAGAATCGCCAACAAAGATAATCGCCGTTTTATCACCAGAATGTGCAGAAAAAAGCTACTTCTCCTCTCTTCTTTAACGTATTAGGTCAGTATCTATGGATACAAGCAGGAATGTTCCACAGTATGACATTAAACAGGTCTATCTTACATTTATTCAGTTATAGGTGGTTTTATAGCTCTAAAATACTTGTAAAACAGGCATTGTGACTGTGACTGTGGGTCGTCTCTCCACAGATCTGACCTGGTTTGGTTTGGTCTCCATGAAGATAGAAAGGTTTAAAATCTGTGTATCATTTGTTCATTCATTTTTCAATATAAAACCAAAAATAAGAAAATGAAAAAAACTACTGTTTTCTTCATTATTTATTTTATTTTTTTCCAGTTTTCGATTTTGTGTTTAGATGAAAAACAGAAAAACAGATAAACCAGGTCCGACCAGACCAGAACCAGACCGGGACTGAGACCAGGACTGAGACCGGGAACAGGACCGAAAGAGGGACTGAGTCCAGGACCAGATCGGGACAGAGACTAGGTCTGAGGCCGGGACCAGACCAGGACCAGGCTGTGACTGAGACTGAGACTGAGACCGGGATCAGATCGGGACCAGACCAGGACCACACCGGGACAGAGACCAGGACTTAGACCGCGAACATGACCAGGACTGAGACCGGAACTGAGACCAGTACCAGACCGGGACAGAGACCAGGTCTGAGGCCGGGACCAGACCAGAACCAGACCAGGACCACACCGGGACTGAGGCCGGGACCAGACCAGGACTGAGACTGGGACCAGACCAGGATAGAAAACGGTTCAGTCCTGGTTCAGTCCGGCATCACAGTTTAAGTCACGTAAACAGGCCATAATGGCCATTATCCGTTTTTCCATTATTCATTTAAACACAAAATCGAAAACTGAAAAAACTAATCATTATCCGTTTTTCATTTTGTTTTTGGAGTCAAATAATAAAGAAAACAGTTGTTTTTTTGTTTTCTTATGAATGACGAACTTACAAATGATACTGGGATTGTTTAATGCCATACTGTGAAACATTCCAGACAAATAAACAACATCTAAATAACGAAAAGCATTTGACGGACACGCCACCAGAAAAGTTACACAATGCACCTTTAAATACAGAACCTATTCATGAAATTACAATTATAACTCTTCATATCCATAACATTTTAAAACTCTCCTCAACTTTTATAATTGGCCAGAATTGTGACACCAAATTTCTATATCCTCCCATGACACAGTTAGCAAATCGCAAATACTGCAGTTTTTTTTGAAGTACCGCAGTTTCCTCCTCAAACAATAAACTTCAAATTCTGCATGAAATCTGCTAACCCTGTTGTTTAGATTTGCACAAACACGGTCACGGTCGGCTGCTCTTGAGGCTGACTGGCTGACTCGCTGAGCATTGTGTAAACCTTTAAAAATTGTTACGTTACAGTTGAACTTTTAGGGGGATTTTGACCAGTTCAAAAGTGCGGACAGAATTTTAAAAAGCTCCGCAATGCTGCAGACGTTTTGCAACAACACGACAGACGTTCTACACCAAATATGGCAGAAGGCGTAGAAGAGGGAACGGCCTGTCTCATCACCGACTGAAACAACAGAGCAGAGAAAGAAGAAGTTGAGAGAGAGAGGCTTTCCTGCTGTGTGTGCAGAGTTCACCTGGCGCCCCCTGGAGGCTGCCGTGATGCTGCAGGACACAGAGAAGAGACACTTTTGTCCTGAGGGATGTTACTCATCCTCAAACTGCCCTGATACTGGATCTGAAGACTCTACCAGCTGACTTTTGTTTGAGCTTTCTATTATTATTGGACTTTACTGCTCATTCTGTTTAACGTGCCTATGACAGAATGGAACACTCGTTTTAAGATCATTATATTTAAGATTTAGCTAAAAACTGTATACTTATTATCCTTATCCTCTTAAAATTTTACTTCCCGGATAGAAATTATGACATCACGCTAGGGAAATTCTTAAAGCTTAACGTTAAAAAAAGTTTATTGTCAAGTCTTCATACAAAGACCATACAAAGAACTGAAATTATGTTTCTCACCATCCCATGCATAATAAATAAATAAATAATACATGGCAAATAATGCAAAGGTGCAAAAGACATATAGTTTTTCATGAAGGAAAAGATGTAAAGCTCTTCACTGGGTCTTAAAAGAGTAAAAAACTGCAGTACAGGCGCTCTACGAGGATTAAAACAGTAGTCTTTAAACAGAAAGTGAGCCTTACTGGAAAATGTAAAAATGGGCAAGATACAAACCCGAGGCACTCCGAATGAATATATTAAAAGTTCTTTACTGCATGAAGGGATTTCAATGCGTTTCAACCAGCAAGATGGTCTTCGTAAGAGCAAAGCTTGCCCATTTTTACATTTTCCAGTAAGGCTAATTTTCTGTTTAAAGATATAGTTTTTTATGTTACCAAGCAAGCAAAAAAACAAAACAAAAAACATGTTATAGAGTGGTCTAAAACTCCTCTAATGTACACAGAAATAATTATGTAACAAATAAAAATAGAAGAAAACACATTTTGTTGAAATAATGTTTAAAGTATCAGAAAAATTTAGTTTCCTTTGTATAAATTAGGCTAAATTTTTTTTTGATAGAATTCTCCTCAGTGTGTTTTAAAACTCTCCACTTTCTGCAAATTTCTACAAATTTTTCTACTTTTCTTCACAAACTGCTTCATGATTTGTGTAAAACTCTCATTTATATTTACAACAGGTATTATTATCCCACCAAATTAAGTCAAAATGAGATAATCGTCATGAGCACTTTAAAGTGATTTGGATTTGAAATGTGATGCTTGATTCTTGTTTTTTCAGTCTTTTATCATGTGTTAAATTCTGAACTTTGAACAGAATCTTACAATTAAAACATAAATCTCAAATGTTCTGTCGATCGCAGCGGCTAAATCTGACCACAGTTTAATACAGAGACAGGTGCGGCCCTGCCAAAGCTCATTACACTTATGCAACAACATGATTCAACTGTGCAGTGGACACGGTCAAGGCACGATCTGCTCTGAATGGAGAGAGGAAGGAAAGGAGAGAGAGAGAGAGAAGGGAGGGGGATGGAGAAAGAGAAGAGGAAAAATGGGAGAGAGGAGGTGGAGAGAGAGGGAAGGACAGAAGGAAGGAGGAAAGATAGAAGGGTGGGAGAGATGGAGGGAGAGGGAGAGAAGAAGGAAGGGAAGAGGACGGGTAGAGGCAGGAAAGCAATGGATGAGTCAGAGGGAGGGGACAGGAGTGTTGGGACAGAGAGTGACGTAAGAAGAGAAGGGGACTAAGAGAGAGAGAGAGAGAGAGAAAGAAAGAGACAGAAACAGACAAAGAGAGAGAGAAAGAGGCAGAGAAACAGAGAGAGAGAGAAAAACAAAGAGAGAGACACACACAGAGACAGACTGAGACAAAGAGAGAAAGAGAGAGAGAGAGACAGACAAACAGAGAATCAGACAAAGAGAGAAAGAAAGAGAGAGAGAGAAAAACAGACAGAAAGAAAATCAGAGAGAAAAATAGACACAGACAGAAAAACAGACAGAGAGAGAAAAAACAGAGACAGAAACAGAAAGAGAGAGAAAAGAAACAACGAGCAAGAGAAAGAGACAGAGAGAGAAACAGACAGAGAGAGAGAGAAACAGAAAGAGAGAGAAAAAAAAAGAGAGAGAGAAACAGACAGAGAGAGAGAGAAACAGAAAGAGAGAAAAAAAAAGAGAGAGAGAAACAGACAGAGAGACAGAGAGAGAGTAACAGAGAGAGAGAGAGAGTAACAGACACAGAGAGAATCAGAGAGAGAGAGAACAGACAGAGAGAGAAAAACAAAAAGAGAGAGAGAAACAGACAGAGAGAGAATCAGAGAGAGAAACAGACAGAGAGAGAGAAACACACAGAGAGAGAGTAACAGACACAGAGAGAATTAGAGAGAGAAAAACAGAGAGAGAAACAAAGAGAAAGAGAGGGGGAAGATTGTGCAGGGGAGAGTAAGAGAGAGAGCAAAAGAAAGAGGAGAAGAAACGCAGAGAGGAGAGAGCTGAACATTTATGCTCAAGGAATGAGGCAGAGAGAGAGGGAGAGAGAGGGGGAGAGGAGGCATGAACATAAAATAAACAGACTAATTTATGAATGACCAAAGTGATGATGTCAAACACAGAAAGAACAGAGAGTTTCAGAGACAGAGAGAACATTTATTTGTGTTACAGACAAAGAGCTGCGAGAGAATTTGAGAAGTTACACTCACTGAAATTAATGCGTTATAATATGTGTTCGTTTATAGACACTCAAACAGTATCAGGGATCAAACCACCAACCACAGAGGCTTTGTCACACTTTAATCTGATCTTTAATTTAACACAATCTGACCAGAATGAACTGATTTAACCGGACAACTATTTTTTTTATTTAGTCAGTCTCATGTTTTTGTTGAAAATCAGAACCTAAAATGTGTTAATTTCTATATTTTTCTTGACCTTTCAAACTATTTTAAATCTTTCTGGGCTGTGTTTGTTAATGTGTGTGTTGTGCAATCATGGAAACTCCTGAACATTTCGCCATACAGATACATGTAGAACGCCCCCAGCACGATGACACTGCAAAGTTTACATTTTGGGATTTGGAAGTTGAACATTAATAGTATAACATAAATTATATTGATGGTATTTTTACTTCAGCTTAAACTCTTTGGGTCATGATTCAAACGGGGTTGTAGACTATGTTTTTTGTTTAGTGTTGCAAAATGACTGAATAAACTACAAAAATATAATAATAAAAATGTTTTCTTTAGTTACAGGATTCATTACTGGTGCACTTTTGACACCGCCAGGCCAAGTTATACGTCAAATCTGTGGAGAGGAGACCCCACTCATGGTAAAAACGCATATTTTACGAGGTGTTTCTGAGTAATAAAATCACTAATTGTCGTGAGTTGAGTTTTAAGATGTTTAAATGCTGTTGCGTCATCAAAAACAGACCCGGAGCTGTGTTTTGTTTCATTCACACGTTTGAGCAAGCCATTATTATTAGTCTGTCAACGTCTCCAAAGCTCTAAACGCTCTGTTCCACCATGTGATGTCATGTAGTGGTACTTTTCGAGTTAACAGCTGTGTCTTTTACCTTTTGTTCAGTAGAGTAGAGGCAATTCCAGGGCTGAAATTATCCAAATGATTCTAGTGAAGGTGTATGGAGTTTAAAAACACAGTGGAGCACTTACAGTATTACCACATGACATCACAAGGTGGAACAGAGTGGTTTATTTTGTGTGTGAGTGAAACAAAACACAACTCCAGATAGTTTTTGATGAAGAAACAACATTACAACAAAGATCAGAAAAAGCGTAACATGGGATCTTTAAAACACACAATTGATAAGTTTAATGCCAGACTACGGAACATTCCAGACAACACTATAACATTATACTATACGAGTACGCAGAGGTGGGGACTTGCAAGTCGTGACTTGGACTCAAGTAAGGACTTGAGTCACTAGTTTTAGGATTTGAGACTTGACTTGATAAAACAGACTAAGACTTGGGACTCGACTTGGACTTGAAGGTCAGTGACTTGAGAAGCACTTTTAAATCTGATTTTTTTTCTATTCTGACCGTAATGATTCACATTAAGATCTTATTAAGACATTTAAAAAGGAAAAATTAACACTTTTACTCTTATAAATACTCTATAAATACTCATATATAAATGTACCATGACTTTATGAGTACAATTTATCTTAAAATTCATATAAACAGCAAAAATCTAAACTATATCTCGTACTTTGGTTTAAAGACTTGAAATGACTTGAAGCTCAAAGCAGACGACTTGGACTTGACTTGGACTTATGGACCAGTGACTCAAGACCCGACTTGGATTTGCCTGTATTTGACTTGGGACTTGACTCAGACTTGAGGTCAAAGACTTGAGACTTACTTGAGACTTGCAAAACAACGACTTGCTCCCACCTCTGCAAGTATACGTTAAGATTCTTTGTATACTATGAAATTTGCATCTCACTAAAGAAGAACTTTGACCTTTTCCTTTTATTATTATTTAATTTAGAAGACTGAGGCTGAGAACATAATTTCACAATAAACTTCTTGAATTTGATTTGGATTACCATGACAAAGCAACCTCTAGAAAAGCTCCACACTGCAGCTTTAAACAGTGAAAACTAGATTTAACCTAATTATGGTGAAGTGGGTTAGTAGGTGATGGGTGCAGGGACAGTTCAGAGAGTTAAGTTTCATTGTGTCAGATAAAACTGAACTAACCCTGGTCTCTGTCTCTGGTCTCTGGTCCCTGGTTTCTGGTTCTGGTTTCACTTGAGTAAATCTAGACTGTGAGTGAAACAGCAGCAGCAGCAGCAGCAGCAGCTCTGTCAAAAACTCATAAAATAAATATGAGATGGACACAGACAAGAGCTTATAGCAGGAGGGACAAGATGGACTATTTTTGGAGCTCAGTATTTGGCCTTTTATCCATGGAAACAGGATTTACTCCAAACTTTTGATAACACGCAGAGACACGCGCGCACTTTGGTTTATTTTACGAGTTAAGATTCTTGGTAATGCTTTGCCGTTATAGTCAAATGATGCTGTAGTTAGAGCTGTATTGTGTAACTTTTCTGGAGGAGGGCCCGTCAAATGCTTTTCTCCGTGGAGATGTTCCTGCTTTAAACCTTTCTATCTTCATGGAGACCAAACCAGATCAAAATCCAGGTCAGATCTGTGGAGAGGCGACCCCACTCACAGTCAGAATATCTGTTTTTCTAAGTATTTTTAAGCAATAAAACCACCTGTAATGGAATAAATGTAAGGTAGAGCTGTTTAATGCCATACTGTGGAACATTCCAGGCAGACCACATCGCCAATTTGCATAAACTAAGCGAAGAAAAAAACAGCTCTTGTTCCCTGATGCGGCACGACTCAGTGGAATACATGTTAGTGTGACCATATTTGCATTTGTCAAATCCAGGACACCGTACGGGGGGCGGGAGGTGGGGACTCGTCATCGACTCTCACCTGGCAAAACTTTTCCCCAATGGACACCGAAACATATGTGTCTGCTTTGTACACTGTGCACATGGCCTCCTACTTTCCCCGACCAGAACGGAAAGCGTGGAATTTCTTGTACAAGTCATCGTTAAATACGCATTTGAGCTTCAGCATGTTGCAGACTGACCAACTGTTTGTGTCTGCTCGCTCCTTCTGAGTGCAGAGAGCTACACGTCCGAACCCCCGTTTGTCCCCGGACATGGACGTTTGGTCACCCTACGCTACGCACAGCAACCTACGTTCAGTTTGTCGATTAAAATGAACGTAATCGATGAAATTCTTAATGAACAATTATCGATTAATCGACTAATCATGCCCATCCCTGGTTACAACTATCTAAATTGCCCAAGATTTATGATTAGACTGTTTGCTGTTTCCAGTGTGACGGTACAAAAGTTAAGTTTGTTTAACCAGACACAGGGCCAACGGAAACACATTCATGGACAAATTACATAATATGTCTGTGGTATTTGTATAATTGTAGGCCACAGGTTCACAGTTAAATATGTGTTATATTTGTGATAACATAGCGTATTTTTTTAACTATAAGTCGCACTTTTTTCATGGTTTGGGTGTTTCCTGCGACTTATACTCTGGAGCAACTTATATATTAAATTTTCACACTGAAGTCATGAGAGGCTCTAGTCTTGTGTGTCAGTATCTGCTGCTCCTGTTCCTCCTGTACCACTGTCACTTGGCTCTACTGCGCATGTCTCCTGCAGAAAGAGCCTCTGTCCTGTCTGTATCATGTCGGTTGATCGCACCATTATTCCTGTACCACTGAAAATGTAACATTTAAGTGACTTCAGTGACCGAAACCATCCTGTCAGGATTCAGAAAGGTCGGAATAATTCTACAGGGTATTCCCAGGTTTGACTACCCCAAATTTAAGACTTTTTAAAGACCTTTTTAAGACCACTTAAATGAAAATTAAGACAAACATCACACCCATTATGCAAGCGAAAAACACCAGATCCAAGTCTATTAATGACCATTACTCACTGATTTAAATAAGAAAAAAATACTTTCATTATAAAATTTCATTCAGAACTCATTTATAGTAGTATGCGTTGCTAGTAAAAATGGCCAAAAATTCATTTAAGAACATTCTAACAAGACAAACTAAATATTGTTTGCGCATACTCCAAATTAGACGTTCATTCCCGTTATGTGATTTCACGTTGTTGTTTGTTTTTCCTCCCTGCATTTAACATTGCACTGCAGCCCGGTTGAGTATACAAAAAAAGACTAATGAAATTTAAGACCTTTGTGAAAAAAATAAGGACTTGGACAATATGATTTAAGATTTTTGAGGCCTTAATTTAGGAACATGATATTTAAGACCTTTTTAAGACTTTTGGCTACCTTGTTCTAACTGGAACTGATGCTGAGTCTGACGACAGCTACGCAGAAGAGGAAGCGACACTCTGTTTACCTCCGGACATCGCGGAGTTGCCCAGAAGTGAAACCGAGGATGAAGAAATGGATTGAGTGATTTGGAGTGATCTGAAGAACTGTTCATATGTGAGGTTAACAGCCTGTCACTTTCCTTTCACTGTGAAATATCGGTTCCTGGTCTCTGATTTTGTAAAAGAAATTTCCCCCAAAAAGTACGGTACTTTAAACTGCTCATTTCCTTATGCACGCCGAGTAGAGCAGACAACACAAAGTTCATTAAAAGACAAATTTAACTTTTATAAATGTATGGGGAATAAAAAGTGAACGCAAAAGCTGTAATGTTTGATGTGCGAAAAATGAAATGCGTTTATCACCTTTAATAACATACAACAATAAAGAGCTAAGGCAAACTAATCAAAACTGTAATTAATTAGTTTATACAGAGATAAAGTAATGACAAAGTAGGCGTGCGTGGGTGGAGCTCTGCAGCTACACTACTGAATAAAACAAAACTGGATAAAAGTTTGTCAAATTAAAAAACTTACTAAATGACTTTCACAGACTTTCCGACATCAGCACTAGTCTCATTTGCAAACATGTTAGCTCTGTGCCGTCTACTCTGTAGTGTTTCTGTCGAACCAAAGCCATTATTTATTTAAAAGGTCCTACACCATCTCCTTTCCCAGGAATTGTTTTGTTTATTTCAGCGAACCGATTCTCTGGAAGGGGAACCTGTCATACACACTTTATCAAGAAGCGGTTTAATTACAAGTCCCTTAACGCTTCTTTGGAAAAAAAAAAGTCCTGATGTAAGCTATTTGTGAAACGTTTCATGTGGAAATTCAAGTTTGAACAAGAGACTCCGCTCAGGGCTACATATTTTGGCACGAGTTCAAGGCTCTGTTGTAAGAAGGATTTCTAATATAAGAAGAAAAACACACGGCACATTTTTTATTAATCAATTTTCAATACACAATAGATCTTCTGTACGGTATTTTTATGGGCTATTAATACACATGAAATTTTTAGATGAATCACCGTGCCACCGTTTACTATTCTCTCTGCTCCTCACGCAAAGTCACACCCCCTTCAGAGCGCTATCACAACACGATCGTGAAGTTGTTGTTGTATGCAGTTTTGTGTCATGTTTTTGTGTATTTACGGAGAATTGTCCTGTGGGAGTATGGGTGAGCATAGACTTGTGGATTGAGCATTGCGCAAAAGCTTACAGCAAACCATAAAGAGGGTTTGAATAGAGCCCAGGAGATCCCTAAATGACTCAAACATGCATGGATCAACATGATAACATGGTAGAAAGCTAAAAAACAATTTGATTTTTTGCATAATACTCTCCTTAAATGTTACCATGTGGTCTTATAAATTTAATTTCTCTCCAGCGACTAGGTCAGGAATCAAAATAGAATAGATGGTTCGTAAAAACAAGTTCAGGCACCAGCCAATCAGCGAAGTGCGATATATTCAGTGTTGTCAACGATTCCTGAGATTGAAGATTTAAAGCCGGAATAAAGGGAGTGTTTGGTGAATTTCATCAAGGGGAAAGACGTTATTGCCCTTCTTTCTACGGGATTTGGGAAAAGCTTAATATACCAGTTATCCTCGTTAGCAGCACATTACTACGGAAGCCGAGAGGGGTCACGACAAACGCAAACGCCGCAACAAATACAAATGCGTCAACACAACGAAAAGCCACAACACACCAAAAAAAGCCACAACGGAAATGACAGTGGGACTCTATTTTAATGCAAACGCTGCAACAAATCCAAACGCCACAACACAAACGCAAATGCTGCAACACATTAAAAAGCCCCAACACATTAAAAAGCCACAACACATTAAAATGCTGTGAAACGTGAAAGTAAAGGAACGGAGAAGTTGGAAACGTAAGTAAAAGTAATTTATTGTTTAATCATTATTTGTTTCACGTTGTAGTTCTTCTTCTTCACTTGTCGCTTGATCGGTCCGTTGGAAAATAGAGTCCCGCGGTCACTTCTGTTGTGGCTTTTTGATGTGTTGTTGCTTTTTGATATGTTGTGGCTTTTTAATGTGTTGCAGCATTTGTATTTGTTGCGGCGTTTGCATTAAAATATAGTCCCGCGGTCATTTCCGTTGTGGCTTTTTTTGGTGTGTTGTGGCTTTTTGTTGTGTTGTCGCATTTGTATTTGTTGCGGCGTTTGCGTTTGTTGTGACCCCTCTCAGCTTCCATACATTACAAACGTCGCGACCAAATAGCGGCGATTGGTTAAATGATAATCTAACACTGCGAGGTCAGACGGTTTGTACGAAGTCAAACGAAGTAAAACCGGCTGATGAATCATGGTAAGTATCAATATTTGTTCAAATCAGAATCAAGTTTTAGTGTAAGTACTGTGATATAATGCTTCAGTACAGTCATTTTCAACACAACATCAGAGTCACGGAATTAATATTATCACGTGGCCTTATTAAGTAGATCAAGACCATTCAAAACCATTCTACTACTAGTTTCCATATTTGTTTCAGTATTGATTTGAGTATTTGTTTTGCTCCAAATATGCACTGATTTTTTCATGCAGACAGTAATTGTTTTGGGGGGGTTTTTAGTATTACTCACTCTTTGTTTATTGCTGTTGTAAAGAGCTCAGTTTAAGCTGTGTCTCATCAGTCTGGATTAGAACAGTGATCTGAGATGAGACTCTGTTTTGACAACACCCAATGACAGGAGCCCAGTCGATTGTGAAACTACATATTTGGGTTTATAGCGTGCAGTATCAGTAGAGATGGTACAAGATCTTGTGTCACTGTATAAAAAAGTGGACTAAGTGAGTGTGACGTCACCCATAGCGTTAAGTGCCACTCAAATGAAGCTCACGACGCTCACAGTTACAAGAGCGAACTTGAAGCCAGACTCTATTACAAACAGGATTTTTTTGACGAAGAAAATAGCAGAAAAAAACACGATCATGTAGAGCGGGTCAATACGAACATTTCAAGATAAAAATTTCGATGTCCATTTATGTATGCAGTTGTGTCATAGTACTTGAGATGGGTCTTGGTTTCGAGACCGGCCTTGAGACTGTTTTTTTTTTTTTTTTTTGCAGTCTTGGTCTCATCTCGGACGCGACTGCCTTTGGATTCGGTCTTGTCTCCGTCTTGTAAGCGCTTGGACTCGGTCTTGTCTCGGTCTCGAGGTTTGACACCCAACAAATAATAAAATGGAGACAGATTTATAAAAACTGTAAAATACAAATAAATGTCGAAAATTACAAAGATGGTCTTGATTTGGTCACGATGGGCCGCGGTCTCAGTCTTGGCCTTTAAAAGTCTTGGTCTTGTCGCAGTCTTTAAAAGTCTCTGTCTTGTCTCTGTCTCGACCTTTAAAAGTCTCAGGCTTGTCTCGGTCTTGTCTCAGTCTTTAAAAGTCTCTGTCTTGTCTCCGTCTCGACCTTTAAAAGTCTCAGGCTTGTCTCGGTCTTGTCTCGGTCTTGTCTCAGTCTCGGCCTTTAAAAGTCTCAGTCTTGTCTCGATCTTGTGTCAATCTCGGCCTTTAAAAGTCTCGGCCTTGTCTCAGTCTCAGGCTCAGCCTTTAAAAGTCTCGGTCTTGTCTCGGTCTTTAAAAGTCTCTATCTTGTCTCCGTCTCGACCTTTAAAAGTCTGGGTCTTGTCTCGGTCTTGTCTCAGTCTCGGCCTTTAAAAGTCTCAGTCTTGTCTCGATCTTGTGTTAATCTCGGCCTTTAAAAGTCTCGGCCTTGTCTCAGTCTCAGGCTCAGCCTTTAAAAGTCTCGGTCTTGTCTCAGTCTCAGGCTCAGCCTTTAAAAGTCTCGGTCTTGTCTCGGTCTTTAAAAGTCTCTATCTTGTCTCCGTCTCGACCTTTAAAAGTCTGGGTCTTGTCTCGGTCTTGTCTCAGTCTCGGCCTTTAAAAGTCTGGGTCTTGTCTCGGTCTTGTCTCAGTCTCGGCCTTTAAAAGTCTGGGTCTTGTCTCGGTCTTGTCTCAGTCTCGGCCTTTAAAAGTCTCGGTCTTGTCTAGGTCTCGACCTTTAAAAGTCTCGGTCTTGTCTCCGTCTCGACCTTTAAAAGTCTCGGTCTTGTCTCAGTCTCGGCCTTTAAAACTCTCGGTCTTGTCTCGGTCTTGTCTCAGTCTCAGCCTTTAAAAGTCTCAGTCTTGTCTAGGTCTCGACCCTCAGAGGTCTTGGTCTTGGGACCCTGTGGTCTCAGACAGGTCTTGGTCTCGATTACTGCAGTCTTGACTACAACACTAAACAATCTATGGCCGCAAGATCTCGCTGTGGCTTAAGATCATCACAGATTATAAAATTATATCTGTTTAAGTAAATCAGTGCCACGCTGACAGATCTGTTTGTTTGAGCACTTCAAGCCACTTAAATTGATTTCTGCAAAACTCAAAGTACGTCTGAGTCCAAGAAATCTGCCTATTCTCCACATCCAAACAATTCAACTGAGAGGAGACTCCACAAACCAAGTATTTCTTTGTTTTTTTTGGGCAGTGTTGACTGTAAATGAATAAATGACAGCTTTATATCACTCCCATATTACGTGAAATTTACTTGTGAGTTTTTTGTCATGTTGGGTTCTTGTTACAAACCTGGAGTTGTGTTTTGTTTCATTCACACGTTTGAGTAATTCTTTATTATTAGTCTGTCTACATCTCCAAAGCTAGGCTAGCCAAATACTTTTAGTTCAGTAGAGATTGGTTAAATCTAGGAATGAAAAGGGGTGAAATCAGTCTAAATATGCAGGATTTGTGTGTTAAATGTGTGTGAATGAAACAAAACACAACTCCAGGTCTGTTTTTGACAGGGGCGTCCAACCAACATATCATGATATTGCATCGTCAAAAGTCAGTAATATATCGAATCACAAGTTTCTTTGCTGAAATTCATTGTTATGGTGCAGCAATACCTAAAAAAACAGAGGGAACTACATAGACCATGATCCTTTGCTCCGTTTTGGTGCAAACTACATGAAGAAATAACAGTTCTAAGCACTTTTAAATCTTAATTCTTTGGATTGGGTCTTTTAAAAGGAAAAATATTCACAACTTTGTTCATAAATAAGTAAACACTGTACCGTGAGATGTATATTGTGAAAATATCGTACTATGAGATTTGGATATCGTTATATTCCTAAGAAAGAACAGACCGTATGATTAATAATGAGCAAAGAGACGCGCCGGACTGAACGTGCGCTGAACCAGAACAGCCAGCGCACGAGAGAGCACGAGTGATCTGTCTCTGTGTCACTGGAGCAACGAGGGAGTCACACATGGAGTAAAATGCCGAAATAAGGAGTGGTTGGAGTGACATCACCGCTCCAAATATTCCAGGCTCCACAAAGACTCGGCAGGAAACATGGAAGTTTTGATTCTTAACTTGAATGTTAAGTAAAAATCAACAGGTAAAGCGATTGATGCTTTGCAGTGACATCGAGAAGGGAGTATTCTACATGTATCTCTATGAGCAGAAAGTTGGATCAGTTACCATGGTGACACAATGCGCACATGAGTAAACACTGACAAAAAAAGCAGAACTAAATACAAAACAATACAAAACAAAAATCCAAAAACGGATTTAAACTGCACATTTTCAGAAGCCCGTACGAGCCAATACGAGCGTTCATGGTTCTGTTTAGGTGTTTTCAACAAAAAGGTGAAAGTGACAAACTGGAAAAACTGTTGGCTAATGATCGTAATTTTATCTGAGAGGGATTTGTTAAAGAGCACAAATCATCTCTCCTGTTGTAGTTCCAGCTAAGTCAGTTCTTTATGGTCAGATTGTCTTAAAACAAAGCTTAAATTAAAGTCTAACTTAAAGGTGTATTGTGTAACTTTCCTGGTGGAGGGTCTGTTAAATGCTTTTTTCCATGGAGATGTTATTGCTTTGCCCGGAATGTTCCACATGGAGACTATGGGCCTGTTTACACAAGAACACTTGCTGGTAAAAACAACAAAATATTTAATCGGAATTGCCTTTGGTTTAGACGGTGAGGGTGTTTTTGGGGCTTAAAACGCAAAAATCTGAGACTACCCTCCAGAGTGGAAAAGTTGAATACGCTTTGCCGTAGCGTTTCTGTCTACACTGCCCAAGACACAAAACTCTGGTCAGATATGCTCATGTCGCATATGCGTTTACGTCACATACATCACCACCGAGTCGTCTGGCATGTATACCCAATCGAATTCCACACACTTACGCGGCACCATATGCACACAGATTTCCTCCCAAAAATGTTTGTCTAAACTAGTAATAAAAAGTGAAGACGAAACACTACTTTTGCGTCTTCTGTTCAGACCATCATCATATAAACATAGCCTAAACTAGACCAAGTTACAGTTCAGATCTGTGGAGAGTCGGGCTGGGTATCATTAAGAATTTGCCAATACGATACATCTTGAAACACTTTTGATTCGATATGATACATTTCAAAATGATTCGATACGGTTCAATAAAAAATAAAGGCTAAATCGTGGCTGTGATACTAAAAGTCTTTGTTAAACCACTTCTTGTGCGAAGTTAATATGAAACACAAACATTTTATTCATCAAAACATTGAAAATGTCAAATGATACAGGATAGATATCGTGCACTGTTGTATCATCACATTAAACGATACGATATATTGATATTTCAATGTTTTTGCACACCCCTAGTGGAGAGGAGACCCAGCGCACAGTCAGAATCTTAGTTTTTCTAGGTATTTTTGAGCTATAAAACCACCTGTAATTTAATAAATGTAAAGTAGAGCTGTTTAAAGTCATACTGTGGAACATTCAAGGCAGAGCAATGACATCTCCATAGAAACAAGCACGTGACGGACCCCCAAACCAAAAAGTTACATAGTGCACCTTTAAGTAACAGAGCTTTAGACAGAGCAGAGCCTCCAGTTATATAGTATATAGTGTTATGATATTTTAATCATGATTTCTAGTAAATATTATTATAAATTCTGTATAGTATTTCAACATATTTATTTTATTGTTTGAGAATACTTTGCTATTCCAACACAGCAATTTCCTTATTATGGGGTGAATCGTCTTATAAAAGTTGTCAAGACAGAGATTTTTATTATTTTTTTGTATTATTGTATTATTTTGTGGGCTTGAAAAATGACCACCCGTTGAAAGTAATATAGCAAAAAGCATAGCAAAAGGCCCTCCACTGAACTGCACCTATTGTCTGAGTTACAGTACAAAATGTTCACGGTGTAATGTGACGCGCCCACTCACTGCAGATGCACACATACACATTTAGGACTGATTGGATTTAGCGTGGACTTGTGGGCGGGTTCTTGCCTGATACCAGATCTAATGGTGCTTCACTGGAAAAGCATTTCCTCATTATGACCAGGACTTCCTCAGAATCAGCTCACAGACACGGATGAATGGACACATGAGCTGAAAATATGTAATGCGGTTCGATTTGAAATTCCCTGGTATTTTTAAGTCAGCTGTGACTATGGAAACACTACACAACAAACCACAAAAGCTGAAATTACTTAGGAATAATCTTCATATTCATCTGAATCTGTAGTTTACTTGTCATAGGCATTTACATTTTTCACAATAGTTCGGTCCTTCTGTGTTCAGTAAGATGACGATTAAAGGTCAAGGTAAAGGTTATAAGTAGGGCTTTATATCATTAAGAACTTGCCGATATGATACATACCTCGATACTAGGCCTGTAACAATAATCACGATAATGATTTAATTTAATGAGCTCGATAACTTTTACGGCCGTGATAAATTCTGTTTGCGTGCTTGTTTGTTTTCCTCGTCTCTCTCGCTCTCTTTACCGAAGAGACTGAATGTCAAAAGGCTTCTGTCGCCCTCGGACTCCTCTCTTCTCCTTAGCGTAATAACGGTTGAATAAACGTGCTGGCGTAGACTAGACAGATTATTTGTTTATCAGCACAGCGGATGGAGCTGAGTGCAAAAAGCGCCGCTGTTTGTGCAGTCAGCATGAAGCCGCAACACAAGCTAACGCCGCCGTCAGAACCAAAACAGTGCATCGAAGTGTGACATAACAAGTCACGATGCCAAATCAACACGAGTGAGCGGGACACGTATCAACGGCAAACATGAGTCAAAAGTAGTGAGTAGATTAGTCGATTAATTAATATCTGATCATTAAGAATTTCGGCGATAAAGTTAATTTCTAATTGACAAACTGAATGTAGGTTTCTCTGCGTAGATATGAAGCTGCGTCTGACAGCGCAAACACTGGAGTTGCGGCCTCAGTCCCACGTTTCGGCTCTGGCTCCTTGGAGATCACTGTACCTCTCAATGAATGTGTTTACATGCACATTTGTATCCTGGTTTTGTCATGGTGCACGTAAAAGCAGTATCCCGGTTAATGCAACACAACACACAGAACAGACTCACCATCAGCATCAACATCCCTCTGTCACAGAAAGAACACTCATATTCCATTGAGTTGTGTCCTTTAGTCCGACAGAAGCTGAACCACATCAGCGCACAAGAGCGTTTTTTTTTTTGTCCCGCTTAGTTTATGCAAATTAGCCATGTGGTTTTAAGTTTCGTTTCTGTAAGACTTGTACAAAGCTGCATCAAACACATTATAATGTCAAATAGGCTGATGTGGCTCTAGAGTGGTTATGGTTTATATGTTGTAATGTTGAGTTTATTTATGCAGATTAGTAATAGTAATAATAATGATGATACTTATTATATAAAAATGTTAATGATTAATCTAAAATCGATCGTTAATTCTCCCGATGATCGATCAATAAAATTTCATCGAATGCCAATCCCTAGTAGCGAGCACACAAACAACAAGAAGAAATGTTTCAAACCCCAGCATCCGATATACACCCATACCCAATCGACAGACCTAGCCTAGCCCCCGGGAGAGTCCGAAATCCCGAAAATCCCACAAGACACCGACACGAAATCCCACAAGACACCGACACGAAATCCCACAAGCCACCGACACGAAATCCCACAAGACACCGATACGAAATCCCACAAGACACCGACACGATACCAGACAGGACAGATGCTTCCTCAGAGGGAAACAGGATCTTGTGTCGTGGGTTAATACTAACATTTTAAGACCAAAAATGCCGAGGCTCACACAGAGAGATGGGCTACAATATTACTACTGGTATTGATACTACTATTACTACTACTACTACTAGTGGTACTACTACTACTGATACTGGTTCTACTGCTACTATTACTACTGGTATTATTACTACTACTATTACTATTACTACTACTACTACTACTTGTACTATTGGTACTACTACTGGTACTATTACTACTACTGGTACTATTACTACTACTGGTACTATTACTACTACTACTACTGGTACTACTAATACTACTGGTACTATTACTACTACTACTACTACTACTAGTGGTACTACTGGCACTACTACTACTGGTACTATTACTACTACTACTCCTCCTACTACTACTACTACTACAACTACTACTACTACTACTACTGATACTACTACTGATACTGGTACTACTGCTACTACTACTACTACTGGTACTATTACTACTACTCCTACTACTCCTCCTACTACTACTACTACTACTGGTACTACTACTACTACTACTACTACTGGTACTACTACTGCTATTACTACTATTACTACTACTACTACTACTACTACTACTACTACTACTACTGCTACTACTGCTACTACTACTACTACTACTACTACTCCTACTAACTATCTTTACTCTGAGGTGATATGTTCAGAAAGTAGAGTACATGTAATCTGTTACAATATTGGAGCCTTTCCAAATATTTTAAAATGAAAAGTGGACATGCACTCCTCTACACTCCTCCCCACACTGGGGCCTGTCCCTTTTCAAAGCCAAAGAGGAACAGCTGAGAGAGGAGATGGACTCAGTCGGAATTTAGCTTCGTCTCTCATTAACGCCTCTGTGTGTGTGCGTGTGCCTGTCTGTGTATGTGTGTGTGTGTGTGTGTGTGTGTGGTGCGTCCGTGGCCCGGCGAGATGCTGAGGAAAGCGGAGTGATTCAGGGAGCTATAATTAGAGCCGTGCTGGAGGAGCTGCACCGCTGAGGTCCTGAAAGTTTAATGTGAGCCGCTTCAGAGGCAAAGCTCCGGGACGCTTAACAACACTTGAGTCAGACACGCCCCCCTCCCACCACCAGAGGGCCCCGCTAAATAAAGCTGCTACAGAGGCAGGCCGCTGCTAAGGAATATCACTGGAAAGAGTAAATGCTGGCGTTATGTAATCCGATTTCACTTCATTTATTAAACCATAACGTAAATGAGAATGAAACTGATATTATTTAACCCACTGCAATGTAATGTACTGTATAAAGAAGTGGACTAATGAAGATCATCGAGGCCGGCAGTTATTGACTCTGTGCACGCTTACGTTACAAACCAGGAAGACGTTTGGAAAGATGCGACGACAAATTCCAGTGTAGTTCCCGACAACGCGCTTATCTCTTCTAATCGCATGTACCCAGTGCGCTCTGAGTTGTGCGTCAGTGGGGAAATGATGAAAATTGAGGTATGGTTGTAATTGTTGATTAGCCGAACATAACGGAACACTACAGTGACATGGAGATGAAGAAAACTGGGACATTTTCTCATTTTTCTTAGATTTTGTCAGACTTACTACCGCGAACAGAAGTTGTCATCGCATGTTTCTAAATGTCTTCCTAGTTTGTGACGTAAGTGGGAATACAGCTTATAATACTGGCTTCGATGAGCTTCATTAGTCCACATCTTTATACAGTACATTACATTGCAGTGGGTTAAATTATATCAGTTACTTTCTCGTTTACTGTAAGGTTTGATAAATGAAGTGAAATCTGTGAATTTGGAGCCGAGTCCCATTTTTGGGTTTCTGGTCGCGAGTATCATAGCAACCAAAGAGCCAATCACGAGCACCCCTTCTGCCTGCAGCGCTGTTTTTCCGCTTAATAAACTATCAATCAGACCTGTTACGAACTGTAGCAGGTGTGACGTTGGGAAACGAAGGTGCCTGATTTGTTATTACCATATTTTTTGGACTCTAAGGCACAATATCAATAAAGTTTAATTCTTTTGTCTATTTTCATACATAAGGCTAACCGGATTATAAGGCGCATTAAGCGAAACAAACAGACGACAGTTGAGACTGATCCCTTAGCCCAGGCGTCCACGATCCATTGGCAGATCGTGGCGTAATTCGCCCGGTGCTGCCTCCCTGTCTTGGTGAATGTGGATTATGAATGTGAATGTGGGAGGATACTTTAAGTTTGGGTTTTTATTTCCTATGAGGAGGACTCAAATATACATTGAGTAATAATGTGTTTAATGCAGCTTTGCCACATTTGTTTTACAGAAATGAAACTTAAAACAACATGGGTCATTTGCATAAACTATACATGATGAAAAAAACAGATTGCTCACTGTAACTCTGCGAGGCTCCTGACCACAGCAGCCATAATGCTCCGACAATCAAGTGGTGTGGCTTCGTATCTTACCAAAGTCGTAATAAAACATTTTCACAGATTTTTTCACATAAAATCAGTTCGAGGTCAGTAAGCACAACCAGATTTAATACATAAGGCGCACTGTCAATTTTTGATAAAATAAAAGGCTTTTAAGTGCGCCTTATAATCTGAAAAATAAGGTAAAAATCATATCTTGATTTAGGGACAAAAAAGCGAAATAAAAACATCAGAATCATGTAGAGCGAGTTAATACGAACATTTTAAGACCAAAATGTTGAGAGACGAGATGCAGTTTTTCAATAGATAGTGAATTGGAGCCAGTGTCGATGGAACAGGAAGCACGCCCCCCCCAATTCCTCACTAAATTTGGAACTTGGCGACTAGAGGGTTAATTATGTCCATTTATACAACACAGTCTATGCCTGTAAACCTAAATACTGACCTTAATTTCTCAATAAAGTCAAGTCAATACAGAAGTATTTATCTCAAAGACCATGTAGGTGAGTTCTGTGTTCTGCATTTTGGTGACATCTGGAGGTTAAACAGCAGAAAACAAATTTGATTCAACAGAGATAAGTGGGGACCTCACCTTCCTCTTTTGATTTCTCTCATTAAAAAAAAATCCAGTATCACAGTAATAACAGGTGAGACTACTTGGAGTAAACAGGCCGTTTGGTGTCGTGTTTCAGCTGAAGGAGACGCAGGTCAGTGGGTCAGACAAACTAAATGCATTTAAAGCCTGCTCATTATCGCGTGAAAGAGGAGACCTGTAAATGTGACGTTCACTCTAAGACACACACTCAAGAAGCACACTCTGCTCCGGTTACACTCAAAAGACCAAGCATTTTTGTACTGTACTCGATGGAAGGAAAAGATGGAGAGAGGTCTGTCAATCCTAAAAGTTTAAATAGATAGAATTTCAAACCATGGTCTTGTATTTAATTACATAAATCTTGTCAAAAATACTAAGGATGGACCAATACCGATTTTTTGAGCCAATGTTGATATCCAAAAAAAATGCAAAAATATCGAAATATCAATGTTAGGGCTGGGCATCATTAAGAAGTTGCCGATACGATACATATGCCATGTTACAATACATATCGCAATACACTTTCGATACACTTTCGATTCGATACGATATATTTCAAATCGATCTGATATGGATCAATAAAAAATAAAGCCTAACTCACTCACTAAACCACTTTTTGTGAAAAGAAAATGGCATATGTGTTGCATAAAAAAAGTTTCCTTCCTCTGAACAAACAGCAAAACTGTAGCGCTGTAACAAAATAATTTAGTAAAATACACCAAAAAATACTCTTGGTGATGTATCGGTACAGCAGCTCACGATATCGATACTGTATCATCACATTAAACAAGACAATATATTGATATTTTGATATTTTTGCAAACCCCTAATCAATATATCGTATCATTTAATGTGATGATACAGTATCGATATCATGGGTTGCTGTACCGATATATCGCAAACGGCATGGTTTGGTGTATTTTACTAAATTATTTTGTTACAGCGCTACAGTTTTGTTGCTTATTTAGTGGAAGGAAACTCATTTATGCGACACATTTGACATTTTCACTGTTTTGATGATTAAAATGTTTGTGTTTCATATGAACTTTGCACAAGAAGTGGTTTAACAAAGACTTTTAGTATCACGGCCATGATTTAACCTTTATTTTTGATTGAACCGTATCGAATCAATTTGAAATATATCGTATCGAACCGAAAGTGCACTGTATCGAGATATGTATCGTATCGTGCCTTTGTATCGTATCTGCAACTTCTTAATGATACCCAGCCCTAGTGGCCAATAATCAGTATTTCCCGATACCGATATTTAGCTTTTAAAATCCATACAGACCCAGAAATGTATATTAAGTTGAAGAAAAGATCAAATTACCTTATCAGTTTTGTATAAAATAATAACAGAGTGTATTTAACTGGGGTATTAAATCATTATTTGTTACATGTTTTAGTAATACGGCACATGTTAACTGCCCAGTGCATATCACGTTTAGTTTCACATAAAAATACACAAGGTCCTTAAACTGGGGAGTGGCAGGAAAATGAATTAGGGAAGAATTTAGCTCTTATATGTGCCAAGGTTATTGTCAAAAAGAGCAGGCTGTACAGACTCACACACACCACATTAACACTGGGTCTGAACAGGACCAAATCTGGATCTAAACTTGGACTAGAAATGGAACAGGGCTGAAGCAAGTCCACACCAGAACTAAACCAGGACCAAACTATAAGAATAAATGCAGTCTACAGATGAACCCAACTCTTCAAAACTGGGACTAAACCTTGAACTAAACCTGGACTAAGAATGGAACAGGGCCAAAGGAAGTCTATTTCAGGACTAAAATAGAACAAAACCAGGACCAAACTGTAGCATAAGAGTGAACGCAGTCTGAAATTGAACCAAACTCATCAAAACTGGGACTAACTGGAACTAAACCTGGACTAGAAATGGAACAGGACAGAGGCAAGTCCACACCAGAACTAAACCAGGACCAAACTATAAGAATAAATGCAGTCTAAAGATGAACCAAACTCTTCGAAACTGGGACTAAACCTGGACTAGGAATGGGACAGGGCTAGAGGAAGTCTACATCAGGACTAAGATAGAACTAAACCAGGACCAAACTACAGGACAAGAGTGAACGCAGTCTAAAGATGAACCAAACTAAGACTTCAAAATCAGGACTAACTGGGACCAAACCTGGACTAAACCTGGACTAGAAATGGAACAGGGCTGAAGCAAGTCTACACCAGAACTAAACCAGGACCAAACTCTACAGTCTAAAGATGAACCAAACTCTTCAAAACTGGGACTAAACCTGGAACTAAACCTGGACTAGGAATGATCCACAAATCAGACCTGTAACTTGGTCTGGTTTGATCTCCATGACAAAGTTTTAATGCCATACTGTGAAACATTCCAGACAAAGCAATAACATCATCAGAATTAGATGGTCCCTCCACCAGAAAAGTTACACAATGCAGCTTTAAAACTGGACTATGACCCGACCTAAAGTCCACCGAGACTAATCTGTACAGAACGCATTTTTGAGCGTGCCAACTTTACTCAGGATGTTCTAGGGTTTCAGCTTCCTGTTATGAGCCGCTTTCCAAGGACTTTTTCCTCATTCAGAAGATATAATGTTTTGTTTTAAATTATCTGTCGCTATGGCAACGGCCCTGCCTTTTGCATCATTGTGAAACCCACGGAAAACTTGCATAAATAACACACCTTTTGGACTACGATAACAAATGTAAATAGACGAAAAATAAGCAAGTTAAGATATGTCGTGTTCTGTGTTTGTCTTGACTGATTTATAGCTAATTTAAAGGTGCATTGTGGAACTTTCTTGGTGGAGAATGCTTTGCTTTGTATGTTACACAGTGTGGCATTAATCTAACTTGTATTTATTTAATCGTAGGTGTTTCTATTGCTAAAAAAATACCTGGACAAACACACATTCATACCGGATCGCCTCTCCACAGATTTGGCCTGGTGGTGCCCCCTGCTTGTTTCCACGGAGACAGACAAGTTTAATGCCATACCATGTAACACTAAGCAAAGAAATGTCATCTCTATAGTAACAAGCAGCTGTCAGGTCCACCACAAGAAAAGTTACACAATGCACCTTAAATGTTGTTGCACACTGCTACGATTTAACTATAAACTGATGGTACAGTGTTCTCTTGTGCGTATCTATGGAGATGTAAATGCTTTGCCTGCAATGTCCCGCAGCATGGCTTTAAACATACTGTATCTATGTCCAGGTTATCCCAGTCAGGCTAAATTACAGGAACCCCATTCGCTGTAAGCCTACTTTTCCCCCAAGCAGTAAAACATGTATAATTTATTTACTGCAAGATAGACACTTTGCTATACTGTGGAACATTCCGAGCCAAGCACAGCCTAACATCTCCATGGAGACAACCATGTGGCAGAAAAGTTACATAGTGGACCTTTTACATATGTCATTTGTACCAGGTTTTTCATGCTGCTGCTAATTTTTTTATAATGAAAATGGTCTGATCTGGCTGGATGGTCCGGATTGTATCCATGGAGATGTTAATGCATTCCCCAAAATGTTTCACAACATGGCATTATTATATCTCTTTCCAGGCGATGCCAGTCAGTTACAGGAACCTCATTCGCCATAAAAATAGCCTAGTTTTACTTTATTTTATTTCAAGCAGATAAGTTGCCATAGGATATCGAGGAACATTCCAAGCCAAGCATAGCCTACATCATCTCCATGGAGACAACCAGGTGACAGAAAAGTTACACAGTGCACCTTTAACCTGTGTCATTTGCACCAGCTTTTTCATGCTGCTGCTAAATGTGCCACAGTATGGCATTAAATATGTCTGTCTCCTGGTGAGTTATAGGAACTCCATTCACAGTAAGAATGGCCTAATGTAATTTTATTCATTTCTTTTGTGTAAAAATACCTGTGGAACATTCCAAGCCAACATCTCCATGGAGACAACCAAGTGGCAGAAAAGTTACATAGTGTACCTTTACCCTATATCATTTGTGCCGTTTTTTTCATGCTGCTGTTCCAATTAACTATGAAAATGTGTTTTTATCTATGGTGATATGGTTACTGCTTTGCCCGAAATGTTCCACAGCATGGCATTAAACATATCTGTTGCCTGGAGATGCCATCAGTTACAGGAACCAAACTTGTAGTAAGAATGGCCTACTACTGTGGAACATTCCAAGCCAATCATAGCCTACATCATCTCCATGGAGACAACCGAGTGGCAGAAAAGTTACACAGTACATCTTTAACTCATGCTGCTACTAAATGTTCCACAGTATGGCATTAAACATACATAATCTCTCTCCTGGTGAGTTACAGGAACCCCACTCACAGTAAGAATGGCCTAATTTTATTTTATTCATTTCTTTCGTGTAAACATACCTATAATTTACTCACTGCAAGACAGACACGTCGCCATACGGTGGAACATTCCAAGCCAACATCTCCATGGAGACAACCAAGTGGCAGAAAAGTTACACAGTGTACCACTACCCATTCATTTGTAGCAGCTTTTTCGTGCATCACAAACTGTCACTGTGCACAAATACCGTTAAATCCACGTTTTTTTCATGCTGCTGTTCCAGTTAACTATGAAAATGTGTTTTTATCTATGGCGATAGGGTTACTGCTTTGCCTGAGATGTTCCACAGCATGGCATTAAGCATATCTGTATCCCGGCAATGCCATCAGTTACAGTAATCACACTAACAATGGCCTAATTTATTTAAAAAAGTAAATAAATAAATAGTATATACCTATAATTTACTTACTGCAAGATAGACACGTTAGCACACTGTGGAACATTCCGAGGCAAGCATAGCCTAACATCTCCATGGTGACAACCAGGTGACAGAAAAGTTACACAGTGCACCTTTACCCTATGTCATTTGCACCAGCTTTTTCATGCTGCTGCTAATTAACTATAAAAATGTGTTTGTATCTATGGCGATACGGCTACTACTTTGCCTGAAATGTTCCACAGCATGGCATTAAGCATATCTGTATCCCGGCGATACCATCAGTTACAGTAACCCCACTCGCAAGGGCCTAATTTATAATAAATAAATAAATAAATAAGTAAATAATGTATACCTATAATTTACGTATTGCAAGATAGACACGTTGGCATACTGTGGAACATTCCGAGCCAAGCATAGCCTAACATCTCCATGGCGACAACCAGGTGACAGAAAAGTTACACAGTGTACCTTTACCCAGTGTCATTTGTAGCAGCTTTTTCGCGCACCCCAAACTGTCACCGTGCACAAATACCGTTAAAGAGAGACACCGTAAATACAATTACCGCCAGTACCGGAGGCGGGGGGGGGGACAGCGCCACAGCAGCCCGCATACAGGCTCCATCCCTCGGCCACTCACCTCGCTCCTCCCCGGCTCCCTGCAGTCAGCCTCGCCCGGTGCTTTGGGGGGTGCGCTCGGCGGCTCGGGACAGCTCCAGGGATGCGGATCACGGAGGAGAGTGGGGGGGAGAGGAAAGGGCCGCGTGGAGCTCCCGTGGTGTCTTCAGGCTCCAGCGGAACCGGGTCTGGTCCAGGCAGGTTCGGAGGGGGGCAGGTCGGGGGAGGAGAGCAGAGGAGGGTCCGGTGGGTTCGTCCGCCGCCGCCGCCGCCGCCTCCGTTATTGCTGCTGCGCTCTGACGTCATGGAGGAAAGCCCCGGTGCGTGACGTCAGGGCGCAGACGGTGAACGTGAAACAAAGCCCCGCCCCCCTTTTACGGTAACTATGGCTCGGACGGAAAGCGACCGGTAAATGTAAACAACAACAAATTAAATTAAAGTTATACTAAATGCATTATAGCGGATCAATGAGTTAATAAATAAAGCGAGATTAAAAAAAATAATAATAAAAAATGATTATAAAATATTGACTTCGTTATTTATTTATTTTTTTGATTTCTGCTAATAATAATAATAATAATTTGCTTGCATAAATATAGATGGATAATTAATTATAAATTGCTGTATTGTTTAAAACAGTTAAAATGTTTTTAAAGGTGATCCCAAAATTCTGGAAAATTAAGTCAACATAATATATTTTATATATTGATTAACTTACAGGCAGACTTAAATGCTAATATTTTTTATGACATTATAACAAAAAATAAGCAATAGTTTTCTCACAATTTTATTTACTTTGCTTCTCTGTTCACAAGGATGGAAAAAAAAGTCTAACCCTAAAATAGTACTTGGGCTTCACAGAAAGTATAATTTATGACGAAATGTGGAATATATCTGTAGATGAAGTGAAAAAACGTTCTACGCTGTAAGGATTTGTCCAGTTAAACCTTAAAATGTGGATTTTGCCTTTATAAAAATTTGTCTAGTATCTATCATAAACTCTTGTCAAATAAACAAATTATGTAAAACACAATTGTAAGTGTTTTTCTGATATCATGCACATGTATCTGAGTGGTTTTCATTTTCCAAATTGTCACTACATTTTTTATATTTTGTGATAATCTGAAATTAATCCCAATTTTCCATTAAAATCACATTATGTTTCACTTCACTTTTGCCTCCAGCTGCCTCCATTCCCAAATTTAGAATGGTTTTGTTTACAATTTTTCAAAGAGTCTATAAATTATTTTTTTGTCTTTTAAAAAACACACTTTCCTAATATGAGTATGAGCGGGCTTGCCTCATCACAGATCTGACCTGAAACTGCGATTTGGAACATTCCAGGTCAAGCCATGCAGGGAGGCACGGATAAAAGTTACATAATGCATCGTCAATACTCGGCTATTCTTAAAATACACATATTATCAGCCTATGTAAACAATTTTAGACACATATCACTGTCATATTGTAACACACGATTGTTCCAAATATACCAACTATTCGCTTTTATGTAGAAATTCCCACTTGCTTCCATTTTACAAAGAAGTTTAAATGTTTAACTCTGGGCATATACATAAATTATGATACTTAGTTCGCGCTGTAGTACTTTGCTGTATTGTTACTGATTTGATTGCTGTATTTATGAATATGAACTGGTTTCAAGATGATGCTCTGACAAAAGAATAAAGAGTAGGCATAATTACGGTAACTCGAGCTTCAGCCTACACCTTTTCAGTCTGTTTATGTTAAATATGACTGTCTGATTAATTTATATTCTGACATTATTCCACAATCAAGTTCTGACTACAAAACCACAATGGAAACTAAAAACAGCATCTCCAACTTCATTATTAAAGGGCTGATATTGCACTTTTTCTGATCAATGTTGTGTTGTTTCTTCATCACAAACATACGTGGAGTTGTATTTTGTTTCATTCACACGTTTAACTCACAAACCCTGCACATTTTGATTCTTTTCTCACACTGAAAACACCGTTCCTCCTTGTGATTCATTAAGGAATACAGGAAATGCTCCACTGTGTTTTTAAACTCCATACACCTTCACAAGAATCATTTAGATTTCAGCTTTGGATTTACCTAAAGGTACAGCAACTGGAATTCTTTTCACTCATATTACAGACTTTCTAATGCCAATATCAGCTGTAAAAAAGGTAAAATAAAAGCATATATTAAAAAAAAGCAACAAGTTAATTGTATTCTAGAGTACTGAAGAGTAAAATCGATCAACAGAGGCCAAAAAATAGCTGGAAAACGAGAAAACTACCACTAAACCACTACATCACAAGATAAAACAGAGCATTTTGAGCTGTGGAGATGTGGACAGACTAATTATCCTGGATTACTCAAACATGTGTGAATGCAACAAAACAACTCCAGGTAGATTTTTGGTGAGGTAACAACATTTTAACATGGCTAAAAGTTCACACAAGTCAGTTCTGCACAATATCAGACCTTTAAACGGAGCAAGTTTCATTGTCAGCTCCATTAACTTATAACCCGAAGACTTAACAAATACCAGACATGAGTTGTAATAGAAAAGCATTATTTATTTGAGGAGAACGTTTCAAGACAGCTGTAGTGATGCTGGTATAATGGACAGTCAATAGAAAATGTGGTCACATTATTAGAGACTCGCAGTAAATCAAACACGCTTTTTGTAAACTATGAGGATTCTGTGTGACTTTTTGTGGATTCTCTCCCTCCGTCTGTCTGTCCATCTCTGAGTCCAGGTCTGATCCAGGTCTGATCCAGATCCAAGTCCAGTCCCGGGAGCAGCTCTGGACTCAATTTGCTGAAACAAAAAAGGAGGGAGGAGAGGAGGAGAGAGGGAGGGAGAGAGAAGGTCAATATTAGGTTTTCACTAGTATTTTCAGATGACAATCTAGGTTGATTTGAATGGAGGCAGGCAAAGTAACTACAGTTTTTATGTAAACTTGGGGTGTGGTTTGATAAATATAGCAAGATTATTTTCTAATAATCGCATTTCCAAATCAGGCTTGACATTTGTACATTTTATTTCCTTTTGAAAATCCCTCATAATTGATGTCACCTCCCGCATTCAAGAAACTTTTTCACATTTTACCAGTTTGAAAAAAGACAATATTGTTCACTTAAGTTGAAGATTATAATAACACTAGTCTTTGGTAGGTCTGGCTTTGGTCAAAGTTTAGTTTTCTAGTTTGAGTTTTGTCCTGGTTTAGTTTTAAATGCCGACTGGTTTGACATTTGTTTTCATAACAAAAAAATCAGACTAAACTAGGACTAAACCCAGATTTGGAATAGACTAGACTTGGACCAAACCAGGACTACATCAGCCCTAAACACAGCTTTACAAGAGTAAACCACCTAAAAAAATAAAACATCTGTACTTTTCAGTTTTTTTTGAAACTTGACAAATTAAAAATCATTGAGTCCCGAGGGTGTAATCTGTTTAAAAAAAAAAGTGAGGCTATTACATGCAGCATTATTAAATACATTCTTAAAGAGGGGGTATTTTACTTCTATGGAGTTAATTGCAAACACATCACATATTTAGTAGGGATGTAACAATAACTGAAAATATCGTGATATTGTATCGTCAAAGTTCTCACAATATACTGAATTACAAGTGTCTTTGCTTAAATTAAGAGTTGCGGTGCAGCAATAGCTAAAAAAAAAAAAAAAAGGACAGAGGGAACTACATAGACCATGATCCTTTGCTCCATTTCAGTGCAGACTACATGAAGAAATAACAGTTTTAAGCACTTTTAAGTCTTTTACAGTCTACATTCTTTGGATTAAGTCTTGTCAAGGCATTTTAAGAGGAAAAAGTATCATTAACAGTTTTGTTATCCTCCACAAAATACCGCAACAAATATCGCAACATGAGGTTCATACCGTGAAGATATTGTATCGTGAGACTTGGATATCGTTACACCCCTAATATTTCGATCACCATGCTCCCTTTTATCATTCTGAAAATACTATATTCTCCAAAAAAAGATGTATTACCATGTTTTACTTGTGTTTTTGTTGTCTGTGTGCATCCCACTAATGAAACTACCACCCATCACATCAGTGGCGGTGTGCAGTTTCGTATCATGTTTTTGTGTATTCATGGAAAATTGTCGTGTGGGAACATGGGTGACGCGTGTTTTTGTGGGTTGAGCGCTGTATAGAATCTTACAACTAACCGTAAGAATGGTTTGAATAGGGCCCAGAAAAGATCGCTAAATGACTCAAACATGCACGATCTCTCCAAGCATGTTTTTGATGAAATAACAACATTATAACATGGTAGAAAGCTAAAAATTGCTATAGATTTCGCATAATACCCCCTCTTTAAACTTAAGCTTGGTGAGACAGCAGAACATCTGCTTCTGTTTTGATGCCTTTGGCCTCCGAAGAGACACATTTGTATTCAGGAACATTGACGTCATAGTTTTGGACTGCACTGCCCCAGGACGACACAGGAGCAGAGGACAGTTTAACAGGTATAATGGACGCACTTTAAATCCCATATTTAAAGGTGCACTGTGTAACTTTTCTGGTGGAGGACCCGTCATATGCTTGTCTCCATGAAGATGTGCCTAGAAATCCAGAGTATGAACGTAAACTTGCACAGACTTGCAAGCCAAATTATAGGTTAGGTTTGTGAAGACGCAACCCCACTCACAGTAAGATAAAGATATATTAAGCAATAAATAAAACTTGTAGCTGAATAAATGCAAGACAGATTTGTTTAATATTATACTGTGGACAATTTAAACTAAAGCTTTAAAGGGACAGTTCAGAATTTTGGACATAGGACCTCATTTCCTAGTGGGCCAGAGTATTCAATACGTGTGGAGACACTTTTTAAAATATTCCATCCAGTCCTTGTATTTGCAGAGGTCACTGGTGCTAGACTAGTGCATGTCAATGGCCATAGTTATCCTGCCACTAAAAACAGTCTTACCCACTCCACAAAGCACCCGAAGAAAATCTATTATTACACCAGACTGTCGATGTAAATGTCTGTGTTGATAGAATAATGTTTAAAATAAAACTAACCTTGCATCGCATGAATCGTCGCATGTTGAGGGACTATTTTCTCATATATCAGTCCGCCGCTGCCAAGTTTTCTATCAGGAGGTACAACTCGCTGCTGCTGCTCAGACATAAATCCTTTGAATGCAAGTTTTACATCTAAAATTATTCTATCAACACAGACATTCACATCAACAGTCTGGCGTAATAATAGTTTTGCTTCGGGTGTTTTGTGGAGTGGGTAAGACTGTTTTTAGTGGCAGGATAACTATGGCCATTGACATGCACTAGTCTAGCACCAGCGACCTCTGCAAATACAAGGACTGGACGGAAAATTTAAAAAAGCGTCTCCACACGTCTCCAACACTAAACAATTTTGGACTACCTTGTGACCAAATTATGTCCAAAACTTCAAACTGTGCCTTTAACATGGAGACAAACAGGTTGAGGACCCTCTCCAGAAAAATCACACAGTGCACCTTTAATCAAATGTTTGAGTTTAGCAAACAAACATATCTAATCTAACCACAGTTTCAAACAAAATACATGGAAAAAGAAATGTGAAAAGTCCATTGGAAGCCGCATCAAGAAGTGCCAGGAAACTACCCCAAAACCAGCAAAACCAAAAGCTCAAAAAAGCTTTAACTGAAGGTACATTACATAACTAGATCATTTACAAAAGAAAAAAAGGCTTCTGTGTCTTATTTATCGCGGAAAAGCAATATCCTTGTTATATTTTGAGACTTAGTACTTTAAAGGTTCTAGTAGTGGTTGAGTAGATTTGAGCCAGATGAGATGAAGTCTGGAATGCACAAGTCCCATTTGTTTGAACAAGCAAAGTCAAATAATCACCAGTTTCTAGGCTACAGTCGCAATAATATTAGGACATACTGTACTTGCTTGTAGCTGTATTCAAAATAAAGATAGAAAAAAAAGATCTGAAGTACATACATAACTGATACTTTCTGCAATACACTCTACATCTCCACAAATATACAACAAAAACTCAAGTGCATTATCTGTCAAGAGACACAAGGTCCAAAACAGATCAACTTTTGTCTTTTTAAATTCTTCTAGGACACTAAATACCTGTTTTTGGTCACACTTGCTCAAAAACATTTTCAGTTCTGCTATGAGAACTTGTTTTGTAGTAATATTATATATTTAAATCATTGCAAACTTAAGAGGTCCTATATTACGCACAGTTGACTCTTGTGACCTTTAACGTGACACATGTTTCCTCCTCGAAAGCAGATCTGGAGTTTTGTTTTGTTTCATTCACACATGTTTAAGTAACACTTTATTATTAGTCTGTCAACAACCTCAAAGCTCAAAATGCTCAGTTCCACTTAGTGATTTAACAGCTCCTTTTACCTTTAGTTCAGTAGAGATTGGTAATTCCAGAGCTGAAATTATCCAAATGATTCTAGTGAAGTTGTATGGAGTTTAAAAACACAGTGGAGCACTTTCTGTATTACTACTTGTGTTTTCAGATTGAGAGAAAAACAAGCCTAAATGCGTAGGGTTTGCGTGTTAAACGTGTGTGAATGAAACAAAACAACTCCAGGAAATAGCGTAACAACATAAATCAGAAAAAAAGTGTACCGTATTTTTCAGACAATAAGTCACACTTTTTTTCATGTTTTGGGTGTTTCCTGCGACTTATACTCCAGTGCGACTTATATATTAAAATTTTCAGACTGACAGCCGTGAGAGGCTCTAGGCTTGTGTTTCAGGATCTAGTACTACTATTACTCCTGTACCACTGTCACTTCACTCTACTGCACATGTCTCCTGCAGAAAAAGCCGCTGTCTCGCTGCAAATAGTGAAATATTTAGCTGAAAACAGTAATCGAGCAGCAGAAAGAAAGTTTGGAGTGAGCGAGAAACTTGTGAGGGACGGGCGAAAAGCGGGAATGGAGAACACAGCACATGTAACTTTCCTGGAAGTCACTGGATGAATCGACAAAGTCTGAACTTCAATGAAAAACTGAAACCATCCTGTCGGGATTCAGAAACGCCGGAATAATTCTAACTGGAACTGATGCTGAGTCTGATGACAGCTACACAGAAGAGGAAGTGGCGCTCCGTTTACATCATGTACTACGGTTTATCTCCAGAGGTGGAGCAGAAGTGACACCGAGGATGAAGAATTCAATGGATTTAGTGATTTGGAGTGAGATCGTGAGTTTGGTAAACTTATTTTCTGTTGTTTATGCTATAATTATCTAAATAACTGTTAACATGTTACATTAACATATTAACAGTAAACATATTCTGTTGTTATTACTATAATTTGCCTTTCAAGATAAAATGGTGGTTCCTAGTCTCTGATTTTACAAAATACATTTCCCCAAAAAGTGTGACTTATAGTCCGGTAAAATACGGTAATCTAGGCCTTTTATGTTGAGCAATGGGTGATGCTATAACATTTAAAAGCCTATATATACACACAGTTTAATATTAAGGTGCATTTTAAGTAACAAAGACTACATTTGACCCACAGCTTCACATGGTTTGAATATCTCTGGAATTACTGGGGCAATAAACACAAAAAAAATACTAGTGCAATTGCAAATATCCATTTCAACACAAGTCAGAAATGGGAAAAAGCAGACAACTGACAATCTAACTGGAGTTTGTCTGCGCTAAGGTCACATTAACCCGTTTTGTTTACACAGCTGCGGAGTTGCACTTTAGATCTTTGCTGGGACATTACTTTCGCAACGTGAAGTACGCATTAGCATGATAGCTGCAGCTTTATCGTGACTGAAAACTGAAAAGCTCTTGTAAACTCATCAAGGTGCATAATTAGGATGCTTGGAATGCAAAAGGTAAGTGAGGAATATATTTGGACCACTGTAAACTTTCTAAAATGAACCAGTTCTGTTTTTTTCACATTTCTAAACAGTAAAAATCAGATAAAGTGCCTTGAACTACATTTGAGATTTTGAGATTACCTGACCAGCCAGAACCACACGCATTAACCAAACTTTACAAAGACGAGTAGATCTGGAGCTGTGTAATGTCTCCTTGATTTCGGAGGGAGTGATTGACAGGTGGATTAACCAATCAGAGAGAAGCAAGCTCCATTTGTGTCAAAACAAAACAAACGTGGCTGCTTATACAAAAAAAGGGAGAGAAATCTACATACAGCAATGAAAAATGGCATTGATTTTCTTAGAATCAACAATAAAAGCACCAAACTATTACTTATTTCAGGTAAAAGAAGGTATATGTTTTGTTTGAAGAGATGTTTTCTGAGTTTGTGAGACACGTGATCCAAATTAGCAGCTGTGTTTGGATCGTCTCAAGTTTAGACACAAGTTTCTCACGCTCTATGGTCCATTTCTAGACCCTTCCGGATTCAAAGTAAATGTGGCGGGACTGGCTGGTCAGGCATTTTTTTTGAGATACTAAAAGAGAAAGAGGAGGTCTATAAATGTCCAGGAACAAGAATCAAATGAAAGACAGGAGTTATTGATTGAACAGAAGCCTGAGCTGCAGCAAAAGGCAAACAATACTGAACTAAAGTCAATAATCTGATGAAAGACAGCAGCAAAAATGTCAGGGAAAATGTCAAATGATTTTTTTAAATTGATTGGTTTGATTTGGGATTTGTGTCCAACTTTGTGACCAACAAAAATGAACTATTTACTGCTGTCGGTGCATCGTCAGACATAACGGACCAATTCACAAAACAATTTACAAAGTCCAGCATATGCAAGAGAATTTAATTTGTGTTTTGTTGTGACCTGGTGAAATTTAGTCTGAGGTTTAGTCTAGTCTTGGTTTGGTCCTTGTCTAGTCCTGGTCTGGTACAGTCTGGGTTTGGTCCTTGTCCAGTCCTGGTCTCGTACAGTCCTGGTTTGGTCCTTGTCCAGTCCTGGTCTGGTACAGTCTGGGTTTAGTCCACATCTAGTCCTGGTCTGGTACAGCCCTGGTTTGGTCCTTGTCTAGTCCCGGTGTGGTATACAGTCCGGGTTTGGTCCTGGTCTAGTCGAGGTATGGTATACAGTCCGGGTTTGGTCCATGTCTCGTCCTAGTCTGGTATAGTTTGGGTTTGGTCCTTGTCCAGTCCTGTTCTTGTACAGTCCTGGTTTGGTCCTTGTCCAGTCCTGGTCTTATACAGTCCTGGTTTGGTCCTTGTCCAGTCCTGGTCTTATACAGTCCTGGTCTGGTACAGTCTGGGTTTAGTCCATGTCTAGTCCTGATCTGGTACAGTCCTGGTTTGGTCCATGTTTAGTCCTGATCTGGTGCAGTCTGGGTTTGGTCCTTGCCCAGTCCTTGTCCTGGTTTGGTCCTGGTTTGGTCCTTGGTTGGGTCTGGGCTTGGTCTGGGCATGGTCTGGTTCAGGTTTTTGTTTAGTCTTGTCCTGATTCAATCTGTGTTTGGTCACCATCGTTTTTTTTTTGACAATCCTACATTTGAAGAAATTAATTTTCAGTTTTTAGAAAGAAGATAATTTTCAACAAATTAAATCACCATTCTCAATGTAATTTTTCTTCCAATATGGATTTCTGCTGTTATAAATCTAGTTTTGATCAGCATCTGTATTGATTCTAAATTGTAATCTGTTAAATATTGTTGCCTGGCTGAAGCCGCACTAACACCCCACAGACAAAGGTAGAACTCAAAGGGAGAACTCAGAGGGAGACTATTTCAAATGAAGGACACTTGGTCTTTACAGGCAGCGGCGCGAGAATCCGTGGCAATGGTGAAGGCGGCGACGATGGAGGCGAACACGACGTTGGGGTTCTGCGCGGCGTCGATGGCGGTGTGGATGCCTCGGGTGCTGTAGTACTGCACCAGGGGCACGGTCTGTCTGTGGTACGCGTCCAGACGAGAGCGAAGGGTCGTCTCGTTGTCGTCACTGCGGCGCATGAGGGGCTCCCCGGTCACCTGCGAGCACAACGAAATACACAGGGTTATTGTTAGTTTTTCAATACAAGTTTTTTTTTGTTGATTTTGATTTTACATCGAGGACCAGGTCGTAGAGACAGCAGTTACAATTAATATTTGTTTACTTTTGTGCCGTAAGAGAGATTTAAGCTCTCTGGTGGTAGTTACTCTATCTGCAAGACTCAATGGAGATGAAAAATTAAAACCAAGCTTAAAGCTATTCTGTAATTAAGTCAACCCACCCCCGTTGTATTCTCACTTTACACCACTAACCATCTATGTTACTGCTGCCTAATAGTGTACAAGCTTTCACCATTATGTGCAATATCCCAGGCAAAGAAATAACATCAACAAGGAGCTGATATAGATATTCAATATTTGGCCTGCAGCTGTGAGCAAAAACAGATATTTTGCTTTTTAAATCAATTGCGACCCACAAATTTAGGCCCCATCCACACTAGTGCGTATTCGAGTCATTTTCGTTGCGGATGCAGTGTTCATCCATAATAATCCGATGAAAAATGGCTCCAGAGACGGAACGAACTGGTGCTGCCAGCTGCCACGAATTTATATGAATACGTATTTGAGCTGGCTCTGTGTGGACCTGAAAACGTTGATACACTGACGTAGGAGCTCTAGTTGCCGTCCTTACTGGACCACGTCACTGTGACTTGCACCTTCAACACTCTGAGCCGCCATGCTCGTCTTAAAATCCAGTGTTACGTTCAGTAACAACTGAATCGCGTCATCAGTCCACAAAGAAAATATTTTTATGCTTGCCATCTTCCTCGGCTCCAAATCGGCTGCTGCAACTTCAGACACAGTGCTCCACTTCTTTGTTTTTACTGCCCACGTGAAGTTGTGATAACATGATGCCAGCCTAGTCATATGACTAGGTTTCACGTTACTGTGTGGATAGATTGTGGATGCAGAAACAATGTGTCTGGAAGCAAATCATTTCTGATACGGTGATTCGTTTCAGTGTAAATGTAGCCTTAGCTTAAATTGAAGTAATGATCAAAATTTATTTTTGAGTAAACACACAGCCATATAATGCTCTTCCATTTTGACTTTGTCTGTTCAAAAAAGACACATGGAGAATAAGGTGAGTTTTTAAATTGGTCAATGCCAATATGGAGAGATCTGTATCAATGTCGGCCAATATTGGAACCATTATATTCTCCATCCTCAATTACAAATCAGGTCTGTGGAGACTGGAGAGGTAAGTCCCCACACATCTCTCGATCTTCACTTTGGTGGTTTTGGGCTCTAGGTGGAGCATAACTGAGCCTTTACTCCTCTGTACTTGTCTTGTCCAAGCCATCTGCATGTGAACATTAAAGCCCTCAGAAGTCGTCCTCATTTTTAAACATCTGGATCCACATAATGAACAAAGAGCAGAATCCTATTAAGCTTTGCCTCGTGTCTGTATCGTCTCATTGTTGTAACTAAATAATGAGAACTTGATCGGTCACTGACCAATGCGCACAGTCTGTAAATAAAGAATCTATTTAAAACCAGGTCAGGGCAGGTTTCTGGGCTCATTCATTATTAACCTGTGACTTGATCAGACTCACTTTCCCTGTGCCTACGTCATCTGCTGCTCCTTTTCCTATCAGTCTTAAAGCTGCACTATAGAACTTTTCTGGTGGGAGTTTTGCCTGGAATATCCCACAATAAAGCATTACATTTGTCTTGCATTTTCGCAATAACAGGTGTTTTTATTGCTCAAAAATAACCCTCTTACTACAGTTACAATTACAATAGTTACAATATATACCTAGATAGAGTGCAATTTGATACAATTCAAAACAGTACAGTAAAAAATAAAGTCTAAGGTTACGCTAACACTGAAACAAATCACTATATCGCCGTATTGGAAACAATTTGCATCCAGATACATCGTTTCTGTGTCTGCAATCAAAGCCTGAAACGTCACATGACTAGGCTGGCATTACGACGTCATGTGGGTGGTAAAAACAAGGAAGTGGAGCACCATGTCTGAAGTTGCAGCAGCTGATTTCGAGCCGAGGAAGATGGCAAGTGTGAAAACAGTCTTTTCGTGGACCGACGACAAGGTTTAGTTGTTACTGTGCGTTTCCCGTTTGTCTATGGGTTTGTTTAAACTGTTTTCCGCAATAGCGTCACATGATCGATGTCACGACCCCAGCGATTCAGGAAAGGTGCAAGTCACAGTGACGGGGTCCAATAAGGACACAACTAGAGCTCCTACGTCGGCGTATCAGTGTTTTCAGGCATCCACACAGTGCCGGATCAGATCTGTACTCAGATTAATTCATGGGAGCTGGCGGCACCAGATTTCTGTCTCTGGAGCCATTTTCCATGGGATTAGTGTGGACAAACACTGCATCCACAACGAAAATGACTCGAATACTAGTGTGGCCTAAATCATAGTTGTCATACCAAAAGTCTTTATTAAACCACTACTTGAAAGGTTAATATAAAATACACCCATTCTAAAAAGGTTCTATATTGACTCTTGTGAACTTTCAGCCATGTTGTTACCTCATCAAAAACATTCCTGGGGTTGTGTTTTGTTTCATTCACACATGTTTGAGTAAAGCCTTATTATTAGTCTGTCTACATCTCAAAGCTCATAATGCTCTGTTCCACCTTGTGATATCCATGAAGCAGTACATTTCATCTTAACAGCACCTTTTACCTTTAGTTCAGGCATTACAGGGCTGAAATCATCTAAATGATTTAAGTGAAGGTGTGTGGATCTTAAAAACACAGTGGAGCACTTCCTGTATTACCACATGACATCACAAAGTGGAACTGTGTTTGCGAGAAGAACTCAGCCTAAATACGCAGGATGTGTGTGTTAAAAATGTATGAATGAAAACACAACTCCAGGCACGTTTGTTTTTTGACAAAACAAGATTATAGAATAGATAATACATTTGCGTAATATGGGCCCTTTAATCATCAAAACAGTGAATATGTCAAATGTGTTGCATAAACAAGTTTCTTTCCTCTATACAAGCAACAAAATTCTAGTGCTGCCACAAAATATCATAAAATCAGACAAGAGTATATTTTACTATTTTACAGTCTCGATATCGTGAGCTGCTGTATCGATATATTGACAATGCTACTTCTTACTGTGAGCGAGTTCGTTTATCCACAGATACACAACTTGATCTGCTTGCTTTCATGGAGATAGACAAGTTTAATGCCACACTCTGAAACATTCCAGGCAAAGCAATATAATTTCCATGGAGTGTACCTTCCAGCAGAAAGGTTACACAGTGCACCTTTAAATGAATCCTACTTTGGTTACACCTTTAGAAAAACAAAACATCTTGTTGTTGTGAAAGTGAACCTGCAATACCGCGTTTGGCAACAAGCTGTTTTTATAAAGAAAACACCACAAAAGGTCAGATAGTTATCGAGCCATCTGCCCCGTCGTCACGTTTCACAAACAAAACACAAGAAGCACATGGAGGCTTCAGTTAAATGAGTTAAATGTATCAGGAACACATAAAATTCTAGCGAAGTTCAAACCAGGGTGACTATTTTTAGAGATGGGTATCATTAAAGCTGCACCGTGTAACTTTTCTGGTTGGGGGTCTGTCTCCTGCTTGCTTCTATGGGTATTATGGTGGTCCATCAAAAAAAAAAGTTTTAGATAATCTCGATTAGAACATCAAGTTTTAGTTTTCGAAAAGATGATTTAGGAAGAAAAATGAAATATTTTAGAGGTTGCTCAAGCTGCATCAAGTTTCCAGGAAAATGATTAACTTTCTAACTTTTTATGGACTTTCTAAGTAATTTTAGTGCAAGTTTCTGTTTGCAGAATAAAATTACAAATTATTCGAATAAGTCTTATTTATTGGTTCGCGATGTTCTTGTATAAAGGCCCTATAAGGCAATTTTCAAGTGTCTTAAGCAACCACTAAATATTAATTAATTTGTAAGGATGTAACAATAACCAAAATATTGTGATATCGTATCATCAAAAGTCTCACAATAATATTGTGGACTGTCACAATATATATCAAATTGCAAGTCTCTTTACTTAAATTGATTGTTATGATGCAGCAATAGCAAAAAAAAAAAACAGAGGGAACTACATAGACCATGATCCTTTGGTGTTAACATTAATAACACTTAACATTAATAAGACTTTAAAATCTTAATTCTTCTTATTACAACAGTACCAATGTTTTTTAAAGAAGTAAGTAGCACATTCACAGTTTTATTAGCCCCCGCAAATATCGCAATAAATATAGTATCGTGAGTTTTGGATATCATACACTATTAATTTGCTTAACATTTGGACTCAAACATTTTGGCCAGATATGGAACCAAATGCCACATGGTTCTAATCTTTTTGGACCACCCTAATGGGTATGCTGTTGCTCTGCCTGAAATTTTCCACAGTGTGACATTAAACAGCTCTACCTTACAGTTATTTAATTACAGGTGGTTTCATAGCTCAAAAATACTTAGAAAAACAAGCATTGTGACTGTGAGCGGGGTCGCCTCTACACAGATCTGACCCGTAACTCTTTATTTTTAATGTCTACATCTCCAAAGCTCAAAATGCTCTGGTCCAAACTGTGATAACTTGAAAACTACTGCTTCATGAAAACAGCTACTCATTACCTTGAGTTCAGTCGAGATTGGCAAAGGGCTGAAATTATCCAAATGATTCTAGTGAAGGTATGTGGAGTTTAAAAGCACACTGGAGCACTTCCTGTATGTATATGACATCAGTTTCAAAGAAGAACTCTAATTAATTTGTGTGTTAAACATGTGTGAATGAAATAAAACAATTGCAGGTCTGTTTGTGATGAGGAAACAACATTAAAACATAGATAGGCAAACAGGTTATATGAGCCATCTAATTATCAGACTTCCCTTCGCACCATAAAATACCTTTGGCTCTTCCTATTTCCAACTAATGCATTTAAAACAGATCTCATCTTTGCTTTGCCGTCCTCAATTTCGCACTGAACTGCGTCACTGGTCGAAAATAGCCCAGTCTGTGTGCAATTTTCAGCTCTACTTTGGCCTCAGGTAGGTGGGAGCATAAATGGGCCGATATTGAAAATACTTACGTCATCTTTCATGGGCACTTTGGGCGGGTTGAACTCCTCGTGGTAGGAGCGGCCGCTGGGTTGATGGATCAGTCTGGTAATGAAATCAAATGGAGGAGACGAGGTTAAAGTGGAAGAAGAGGAGGAGGAGGAGGTCGAACCAGAGCCCGGAGTGACTCACTCCAGGCTCGCAGCCCACATGCCGTTCTTGTACAACTCAGGCTGGATGTAGGTTTTGTTACAGCAAAGTGTGGTAATAAATATTGTGGAGATTTGTGGCACAATAGAGACTAGTCCACTATAAAAAAAAACTGCCTGTATCATCCAAAACAATTAGTTATAAGACAAATATGAATAGATCTTTTATAAACAAAGACAGCGGCATTATTAAATCAAAATAAAAAAAATGTACAATAAATACAAATAATACACTTTATTTGTAAATATTTTAGATTTAGAAGTTGTGAGTCATTATAATTCAAGTTTCATCTGGTTGATAATCCATTTAAAAAGTCTCGATTACTCAAATATATTCACGGCTGACTGGTCGTCTACTAAAATAATCATTAGTTGCAGGCCTGGTGGTGAAACTTAATTTTAAAATTTCAGTATTCAGTGTTTTTTTGACAACACCTGTGGTAGGTCTGGGCAAAATATCAATTAAATGAAATTTGAAGTTCAAACCAATTCGTTTTCGGGAAAAATAAAAATTTCTTGTATTGAAAATTGCAATGAAAATACAAGAATGGCCGTGGTGCTTTGAAATCAGTGATGTCAAATTCAGTGTTGGGGCTAAATGTTTTATAAACGAGATAAAAGAATCTGTTGCATTAAAGATCTTCCCAGTGGCCAATGGGTTAAATATGATTGCTGATTGATATAATCTTTTCAGTTATGACCATTTACTGTAGTTTGCAGAATATTTTTAGTGGAGTGGGAATATTGAATGGATATTTTGGAAAAAAAAAATTGACCATCAAAACCGCCCAGTCCTAACCAGTAGGAAATAGGTAGGAAATAAAATTGATAATTGGAATAACAAGCGATACAGAAACTGTCAATTTTGAACACAGCCCTTCCATTAAAAATTGTTGTGAGTTTTGGACATGAGTTTAAAATGTTATAATTTATAATAAAACAAATGCATAAATGTGTTTTAGAGATAGAATAATCCCTCGTACCTGCCACAGATCCTGCGAACCAACAGAGAATCATCAACAGCAAACTCAATGACAGAGTCCAGCTTCTCCTGCCTCTTGTCCAGAAGCTCATCGAGCTGTGGACAGAAACAAACAAACACTGCATCACTGAACACATCCCAATCAAATTAAAGGTGCATTGTGTAACTTTTCTAGTGGAGAGTCTGTCAAATGCTTTTCTTCATGGAAATGTCATTGCTCTGCCTGAAATGGTTCTATCTTGCATTCATTAAATTACAGGTGGTTTTATAGCTCAACAATATGTAAAAACAGGCATTCTGATTGTGAGCGGCGTTGCCTCTCCACAGATCTGACCTGTAACTCGATCTGGTTTGGTCTCCATGAAGATAGAAAAGTTTAATGACACACTGTGAAACATTCCAGACAAAGTAATAACATCTCCACTGAGAAAAGCACTTGTCAATGCACCTTTAAATAAGTCCTCAAATATCTGCTAAACGCATGAATGAAATTGAGAGTTTTAAGTTTGTGTTTGTGAATTGTTTGATATGCGGTTGTCATGGATACGTGACTGACCATCTCTGCCTGTTTGACTGTTCGGGGGAATCCGTCCAATAGGAATCCTTTGCTGCAGGGAGGCGTGTCCAGGTTCTTCTCGATGAGCTCCACCACCATCTCATCGCTCACCTACAGAAACACCAAATTCAGATCAGATACAATTTATTTTTTACATCATGACAAACAATAAAACTATGTGAAACTGTTTAAAATGTTCCTTTAACCCTTTTCGAAATTTCAGAATTGTGATTTTAACATTTAAATACTTAAAAATGTCCAATATAAAGCATTATTTAGTAGATGCAATCAGCAAAAAGCGCCAGTAATTTCCTCCACAAACAAAATACCTTTTCAATTCTGCATAAAACTGCTAACCCTGCAGTTTGGATCTGCACACATGTTCTCAAATGTGATTCTTTGTTTTTACTTTGTCATTTCATATTTTAGTTTAATCAATTTTCCTGGATGCGTTTAAATGGTCAACTTTTAGCAGAATCCCATTACTAAAATATAAACTGCAAATCTATCACACCTGCAATGTTGATCAGAATAATGCAATATTTTTTCCCGAATTGTTAAAACCTATACTGAAAAATTAAAAACCAAACTCAAAATAAACATCCATGGCAAAAGAAAAAAGAAGAGGAGACAGCAGAGGGATTACATAAACATCCATGATTACTTAAACACATTTGTTTGTACTGTGAAGTAATTTAAAACTAAAGGTATATTTTAGATTAGAGGATTACATTACATTATTAAAAGGTTAAAAACGTTCAGTCTAGCATATTACAAGTGTTAGTCAGTTCAAGTAACATAATTATCTGCTTATGTTGAACTTTATTTTTACACTTTTCTAATTTTCCTCAACAGGAAAGTGGAGAGGTGTTAGCAGCAAGTACGAAAACTAATAGCAAAACTAGACACTCATTTGAGCAGGTATTGATACAAAAAAAAGTCACATTCAGAGGAAAAAATTAACCTTTCCTGAGTAGCTTTAGAATGATCTTGAGCTGTATAAAAACAAGTATTTTCTGGACTATAAGTCACACTTTTTTCTGTCGCGACTTATGTATTAAAATTTTCACACTGAAGCCGCGAAAGGCTCTAGTCTTGTGTGTCAGTATCTTCTGCTCCTATTACTCCTGTACCACTGTCACTTGGCTCTAGTGCGCATGTCTCCTGCAGAAAAAGCCTCTGTTCTGCTGCGAATAGTGAAATATTCAGCCGAAAACGGTAATCGAGCAGCAGAAAGAAAGTTTGGAATGAGCGAGAAACTTGTGAGGGACTGGCAAAAAGCGGGGATGGAGAACACAACTTCATGGCAACCGGGAGGGTGCCCCATGAAACTTTCCTGGAAGTCACTGGACGGATCAACAAAGCCTGGACTTCAGTGACAACCGAAACCATCCTGTCGGGATTCAGAAAGTCCGGAATAATTCTAACTGGAACTGATGCTGAGTCTGATGACAGCTACAGAGACAGCGGCGCTCCGTTTACCTCCGCTCAGAAGTGAAACAGGATGAAGATTTTAATGGATTTAGTGACTTGGAGTGAGATGGAGAGTTTGGTAAACTTGTTCTGTTCTGTTGTTTATGTTATAATTATCTGAAGACCTGTTCATATGTGACGTTAACAGTCTGTTGTTCTCTGTTCTATTGTTGTTACTGTAACTTGCCTTTCAAGATGAATTTTCTGTTCCTGGTCTCTGATTTTATAAAAGAAACTTTTCAGTTCCGATATTGATCCTATGTCGGCTCATATCCGATATATTGACCAATCAGCGTAGGGAGTGAAAATGGTATTTTATTCTCTCAAAATACAGTTTTAACTTATTACAAAACTGACCTGACTGTGTTGTGTAAGTGTTATGTATCCTGCAAATAATTACGGAACACCTTTGTATAAATTAAAGATCAAACATCATGATATGGCCTGGGCCTATATCAGTCAGTTCAGAGTCCAAACAGGATAATCGACTGAACTGATATCAGGGAACTGACACTGCAAATTTTCCCGAATCAGCATCGATATTTGATACTAGTATCGTATCGGTGCATCTCTACTCTTGTCTAAATAAAGAGTTTTTATGATCATCGAAATCTGTACAAAGTCTACTCCTTAGTATCGAAATAGAGTTTGTAATTGCAGTTTGGTGACAACATTAGTTACCAGTTTTCCAGAGTCCATGGTCTTTTTGAGTCTTTTCCCGAGCTCGGAGCCTGAAGCCACCATGGCCCTGAGCATGTCCCCTGTGGCCAAGTGACACACACAGTACTTCTCTGCCAGACGAGGGGCCTGCAAAAACAACACAAAAATCTGTCAGAACTCACAGCTATGGAGAGAAAAGAGGTACAAACTTCATTCTTCAACTTCACAATAATGCTGTGGTGGAAGAAAATAAATGCTACTTGATATAGACACTGGTATGTATTGTTTATTTATTTAGACTTAGACAAACTTTACAGATCCACAAGGGAAATTACTTGGACACAGAAGCTCAAACATCACAATATAATATAATAGTAAAGAGTAAAGATCCAAATAGTAATAATAAAATCAAAATAAGCAGCAAAAATAGCAAGAGACTGGTGTCCAATAAAGGCGTAATTATATAAATCTGAATATGTTTATATATTTTTGCACTGTTGCACTGTTTTTCCTTGTATATAACTGTGATATACTGCATTTAATTTTCACAAGACAAGAAAAGACACAAGACTGGGTTCACGAGAACGAGAAATTACGACATTTTAACATAATTCCTAAAACATAAACATCATGACTCAGTTCCCAATTTTGGCTGTTGAAATGCTGAAATGCAAACACTTTGGGGGTGAAAAAAAAAAAAAAAAAAATCACACGAAATAATTTTGCTCATGTGTGCACAATCTTGTGGCAGTTTTGTCACACGAGATCTTGTGTTCATATTACTATACTTCTATATTTTACATGTATATAATGAATGAATGAGAGAAGAACACTAAATATGCAGGGTTTGTGTGTGAATGAAACAAGACACAGCTCACCCCAGAGTTTGTTTTCAATAAGGAAATAACTTTCTAAATTACATATACTGTAAGTTTTGTTTCACTTAAAGTTGCAACTAATCAGAACAATCAGGACTATTTCAACGATTTATAAAATATGAGTGAACGGGTTGCAGTATATTCAGATAAATTCTTATCTACATTGATTTTATTTAACAGTGGTCATCTGGATGCGGTCTTTGACATTTTCAATTTGATAGTACTGACTTGAGAGAAATATATCTTAATTATTACTAGGAATGGGACAAAACCTCATACCGCAAGATCTCGCGAGACAAAATTATCATGAGATCGCGCACACATGCTGAAAATGATTGAGATTTTTTTTTTTTTTATGACTGATCAAGATGTTTTTATGTTTTGGATTGGATACAAACATGGAGTCAAGTACTGGTGCGTAAATTTTTTTGAGAAGCTGTAGTCCAAAAAAGCAGAGCTACAATGACAGCAAAATATTAAAATTAAAATGGGAACTGGATTGTACAATTTATTATAAAGAATGTAAAAATCTTGTCTTGTCTCGTTCTCCTTCCAATGTCTTGTCTCCTGTTGTGGAAACTGTATCCCGACAAACCCCCACTAATTACAAAACCACTCAGCTGATTTAAAGTACCTAAAGTTGCAAAGATATAATGACATCTTTACAACTTAAACTGAGTGAACTCAGAAGCAGCAGTGTCTGTGATTAAATCAACAGATCCAGGTCATGACCCCGAATGCCTGTGTGAGCTGGAGCATGAGTCTGGACACATCAGCAAAAACAAATACTACAAGAATGTGTAAGCTTTAACTGTTTTCAATGAGTTATACTGCATTTCCTCTCTGGAATTAGGGACTGAAAGAAGACCTATTGTGTTTGTGTCTGCTATATACAGTTCTTATCTGTCACAGCTCTGGATTATTATGTTTTAATTTGGACATTTTAAATCGCAACATTCATCTAAAATGACTTAAAGGTCCTACATTATGCAAAAATTACTCTTGTGAGCTTTTAGTCATGTTATAAGGCTCTTACCTCCTCAAAAACAGACCTGGAGTTGTGTTTTGTTGCATCCGCACGTTAAGAGTAACCCTGGGTTGTCTACATCTCAAAATCTGAAAATGCGCTGTTCCACCTTGCAATAACTTTAAAACTACGGCTTCATGACAGGAGAACCTTTTGTTCTGTAGAGTTTGGCCCTTCCTGTAGTACTACATGATATCACACGGTGGAACGGGGTGTTTTCTGTTTGAGAGAAGAGCTCAGCGTAAAAGTGCAGTCAGGGTTTGTGTGTTTAAAATGTGTGAATGAAACAGCATTTGCTCTAGATTTACTTGTGATGAGGACACAACAAATTATTATAGATCAGAAAATAGCTTAATATGGGCCCTTTAATAAAAACACTGACTTCTGAAAAAACAACATGGTTCCCAATGGGAGCCAACATCAACGTAAACTCCTATTGCTCCTGGACCACTGTCACTTTACTCTACTGCGCACGTCTCCTGCAGAAAGAGCTTCTGTCCTGCTGCAAGTAGTGAAATATGCAGCTGAAAATGGTAATCGAGCAACAGAAAGAAAGTTTGGAGTGAGCGAGAAACTTGTGAGGGACTGGTGAAAAGCGGGGATGGAGAACACAATTTCACTTCAACCGCGAGGGTGCACCGTGCAACTTTGCTGGTAGTCACTGGATGAATCGACAAAGCCTGAACTTCAGTGACACCGAAACCATCCTGTCGGGATTCAGAAAGGCCAGAATAATTCTAACTGGAACTGATGCTGAGTCTGACGACAGCTACACAGAAGAAGAAGCCGCGTACATCATGGATCTATGGTTTATCTCTGGAGGACGTGCAGAAGTGACACCGAGGATGACGAATTCAATGGATTTTGTGATTTGGAGTCAGATCATGAGTTTGGTAAACTTATGTTGTTTATGCTATAATTATCTGAATAACTGCTAATATGTTACATTAACATATTAACACCTATTCAGCCTGTTGTTCTCTATTGTGCTGTTATTACTGTAACTTGCCTTTCAAGATAAAATGTTGGTTCCTGGTCTCTGATTTTACACAATGCATTTCCCCAAAAAGTGCAACTCATGTTATAATGATGTATATTTTTTCTTCCTCATTCCTGCATTTTTTTGACTGGTGTGACTTATACTCCGGAAAATACGGTAACTGCTTAAAAAAACACTAAATACCACACCCAAAAGAATGCTTTTATCTACATCACAGTGTTTGGGTGTAACAACTTTGTAAAGAGAAGTGGTCGAGCAACATTTTCAAACATTAACAATTATCTTAAACCAGGCAAATTGCTGTGGCTCATTCTGTACAGCTATGAGGCACATGTTTGATCTGTGTATTGACCCCGGCCTTTGGTCATCCATCGGCCCTCTGCTTCATCTCTGCTTTGATATTTGGCCTTTGATGAACAAGGTTTGGACGTCTTTGGCTTAAACCTTTTCAAAGACATTTTACAAACAGTAGCAATATAAGGCAAATGGTAAAGTTTTCAACAATAGAGTATGAAGAAAAAAGTGTCTCACAATATTTTCAAATAAAACACACGTAGGGATCAAAAAGAAACCTCAATTTAAGCACTAGTAAAATACATATCTGTAAATCAGTGCATGAGCTTTGATGTGCCACTGTCATTTATAGTTTTATAGTTTTATTTGTGCAAATCAGATCTATAATTATTAGTTCAACTCAACGTTTGAACTTGGAATAACACGATTTAATACCTGCTCAGTTGTTTTTGCATTGCTTAGGGCTATGTGGTCAAATTAGTGTGTTGCTATCAAGAAGTTTGGCAATTTTACATTCGTTTTTAAAGTCTTGCCTCCCTGACACTTTGCAGGGGAAAGCTGTAATCTGATACAAGAAAGTACAGTGCAGAACAGGTTCACTGACTGACAAAGATAAGTTTAAAAACGGAAGTATTACACAAACTCGTGCTGAAAATGGATTCTATTAAAAGTCCTACATTACTCAATTTTCCGATGAGTTATAATATCGTTTCCTCACCATTTTGTTCACAAGTTTAACATAGAAACCCTGCATATTTAGGCTGTGATCCTTTCTCAAACGCAAACACTCTGTACCACCTTGTGATGTCATGTGGTACTACAGAAAGTGCTCCACTGCGTTTTTAAACTCCATACACCTTCACTGCAATCATTTGGATAATTTTAGATGTGAAATTGACAATCTCTACTGAATTATTGGTAAAAGGTACACTTGAAAACTATTATTACATGAGCTAAACAGACTCATAATAAAGGGTTACTCAAACATGTGTGAAAGAAACAAAACAACTGTAGGTATGTTTCTGATGAGGTAACAGCATTATAACATGGCTTAAAGCTCACAATAATCCATGTTGTGTAATGTAGGACCTTTAAATATGTACATAGCAGAGTGTAGAGAGAGAAAGAGAGAGAAAACTGCTAATTCCCCATCACAAAACAAAACTCGTCAATAAATTTGTGGATTACTTGCTGTATTACTAACATTACTATATTCGAATAAAATGAATGACAAATTTAACTCAACAAAACATCTGCGATCTAAACGTGTTTCTAAAAGCAGTACGCTTTCCACATGAAGGAAATGAAAATAAAATAAGTTATAGAAAGACAATATTGGGAAGTAACAGATTACATGTACCAGAGTTACGTAATCAGAGTACAAATTATGAGTAACTGTATTCAGTTACAGTTACTGTTTTAATGAGTTGTAATTGGATTACAGTTACTTTGTTGAAATAAATGGATTACACTGCGGTATTTTCCCGTTTTCCTGTTTTAACATTTTGGGCTAGTTCTAAACTAGATCTAAACCAGGTCTAAACCAGGACTAAAACCAGGACTAAAACCAGGTCTAAACTAGATCTAAACTAGAGCTAAACCAGGACTAAACCAGGACTAAGACCAGGTCTAAACTAGTTCTAAACTAGATCTAAAACTAAAACCAGGTCTAAACCAGGACTAAACCAGAACTCAGGTCTAAACTAGATCTAAAACAGGTCTAAAACCAGGTCTAAACCAGGACTAAACCATCCTAGTCTTTGCTACTCTACAGCAAATCAAGTAATCCAAAGTATTCAGATTACGTTACTCACTTTAAATAACTTCATGGATTCCGTTACAAACTACATTTTGGGGTATGTAATCTGTAATCTGTAATCCTTTTAAAAGTAACCTTCCCAACACTGATTACTAACATTACTAGATTCGAATAAAATGAATGACAAACTTAACTCAACAAAACATCTGCGATCTAAACGTGTTTCTAAACGCAGCACGCTTTCCGCACGAAGGAAACGAAAATAAAATAAGTTATAGAAAGAATAAGAAGTTTTGACATCTGTTAAATGTTAGCTTTAGCTTTAGCATTAGCATTAGCGGCTAACTGGACCATGCGTTTTAAAGCAGCCGGAGCCGGACGATGCTAATGCTAACAGCCGGAGCTAGCGCCTCACCTGGGTCCCTTTCCCTGCTCCCGGGGGTCCGAGCAGGATGGCCCGGATGCCCTCCTTCACATCGGCCACTGCCTCTTTGAGCTGGACGGTTGGGGCCATGTCTGGAGCGGGGAACAAACTTTTACCGAAGTCTGTCCGTGAGGTCCTCCTGCACGCAGCGCAGCCGAGTGCGACCGACAGAGGGCGCCACGGCCCGTCTTCCGAACGTGCAGAAAAACCCCGCCTCTCACGCTGACACGGAGGATTTCTAGTGGTCAATACAGCTGTCCATCATATAACACAGGCTTGCGATTGGCTAAATTTATATGCATATTCGTAGCATTCCACCCACTTCGAAGTCGGCTCCGGTTCCGGAAGTAAATTTCCTATTCATTTTCTCCGTAGACTTTTAGAAATAAAAATCTAATATTAAGAGTTCAAAGATATTACGGAGGCTAACCAGCTATTTATTAACTAAGATCTATGACACAGTCCGAAACGCAAATTTAAAATGCAAGTTTCAGATTAAAAAAATAATAAATAAATTAAATAAATGAGCCGTTTATAAAGTTTCAGAAACAGATTGTCAATAAAATTCTTGGTCTTGTGGTCATAGTTACCACGTAGCATATTAACCCTGAGCTTTCAGACTTTTTTTTTTCTTTTTTTTTTCTCATGGACAGAAAGTCTATGACAATAAAATCTACTTCCTATTGCATCGGATTGCATTACATGAAACATTTTGAGGATTATTTTCAATTCAGTTATTATTATTATTTTTTTTTTCACTCAACAGAAAGCACTCTCTTCCACTTTGTGATGTCATGTAGTAATACTGGAAGTGCTTCACTGTGTTTTTAAACTCTGTACACCTTCACTAGAATCATTTGGACAATTTTAGCCCCAGAATTGAAGTAAAAGGAGCTGTTAACTTAAAAACTACCGCCACATGACATCACAAGGTGGAGCAGAGCATTTTGAGCTTTGGAGACGTAAACAGACTAATAATAAAGGATTACTCAAACATGTGTGAATGAAACAAAACACAGCTTCAGGAGGTAATAACATTATAACATGGCTTAAAGCTCATAAGAGTACATTTTGCGCAATATAGGACAGTCTTATTACGCAACAATCTAAACCCTCATCATTCTGAAACTAATGGAATGTTTTTTATTTTACTGAGATGAGTGAAGTTAACACCACTGAATGACTGAGCGACTGCATAGACATCTTTATCATTAATACATAAATTTTCTATTCTACAAACATACATATTTGTTTGTTTAAAATACAACAGGCTGCAAATTTAAAGTAATAATTAAATTAGAAGTAACCCAGCTACAGACTGGGATGTTTTATTTTGGCTTCACAACCAAGAAAAAAAAAAAAGGAAAAAGAGGGAAGTTCAACTTTTTGAGGAACAAGATATAACCAAACCTCTCATGTGACGGAAGTTCATTAGACACTTGTTCACTGAATAGCTGCGATGTCTGAAGATGTGGTGTACAGTGACGTGAAATTTAATAAAAAGAAAGCCCAACAGAATGGTAAGTCTATTTGAAATTAATGAGTGTAATGTGTAAAATATGTACACAGCTTTTAAATTTTCTGCATTTCAGAGGTCAGGTCTCCAGATCAGGATGATGTAACCTATGCTGTGGTCAGAAAAGGGAAATCTAAAACCTCAGGTAAGTTAAACTAAAGCCTGCAAATACAATATAAGTGTGAATTACTCAACTGCTTTTATAACGTGAAATGTTACAGTTGCCCAGTCCATAGTAAGAAATAAGCAGCTGTAATGTCACTTCATTCTATTGTATTCACTGCATCTTTTTCTGTCAGCTTCTACATGGTCAAATTAGAAGTTTAAAGCTACTAGTTGTGTATCTGGATGAGGTAATTCCAGTCTGTTTGTAACTGACTGCAACAGGAAGGCATAAGGGCATAAAATTATAAGTATAAATACATAAATAAAGTGCACTGAATTGGATAAAACCCCACCACATCAACACAAACAAGTCTGTGATAAAATGAAGTGAAAGATAAAAAAAATACTTACCAGTTTGTGTTTTGTTTGCAGAATAAGATGCACCGAAATATAGAGACAAATGTTAAATGACTCTTTTTTGGTTTTCTGCAGAACCGTCTTCCTCGCAGGGCAATGATGTCATCTCCTCAACTGTTGCCACAGAGCTGGGTTCAGGAAAAACAGGAGGTGAGCACAGCCATAGCAAAAAAACAAAACAAAAAAAAAACACAAGTAACACTTTGTTTTACACATCATGCTATTTTAAAACAAATGAAGTAATATGTGAAAGTTATGAAAGTACTTAAACATGTAGTGCGCAGCTTTTCTGGTGGAGGGTCCGTCTCTGTCATCTGCTTTTCTTCATAGAGATGTTATTGCTTCGTCTAGAGCACCGTTACTTTAAAACTGTAATGTGTTATTTATGATTTGTTACTGTCATTTCAAAGTAATTCGTTACATTACAATATTACTGTATTTAAAATGTAAGACATTACACGACTATTGCAGCACGTTAAGTTCCTCTCACCAAAATAACTGTGAAGATGCTGAACTTCCGAAGAGTCCGTATATGGACTGAACTAGGACTAATCCAGGATTAAACCAAAATTGAACCAGGACTAAACCAGAACTAAACCAGAACTGAACCAAGGACTAAACCAGGAATAAACCAGGACTAAACCGGGATTGAACCAGGTCTAAACCAGGTCTAAACCAGGACTAAACCAGGACTAAACCAGGACAAAACCAGGACTAAACCAGGAATAAACCAGGACTAAACCAGGACTAAACCAGGACTAAACCAGGACTAAACCAGAACTGAACCAGGACTAAACCAGGAATAAACCAGGACTAAACCAGAACTGACCCAGGTCTAAACCAGGACTAAACCAGGACTAATCTTGGACTAGAACTTGGAATCTAGGACCGCCCCTGAGAGAACCCCGAGCCCGTGGACCAGGGTGTCTGCGTGGCGCGATCGGGCGTCAGTTGCGTTTAGCCCCATCGAGCGTGGAGTTCTGTGCCGGTCCTTTCGCCCACGGTTCCCTGACGGTCTACACGGGTGCGTCTCTGGCGTTTCACCGCTGCTGATATCGTGGTGATTTTAGCTAATTTGTATGAAGAAAAACAAAAAAACCCACCACTTCAATCCAGGTTAAAAAAGCATTGAAACATGCGTTACTCACATTTGTACCGAGTAAAATATTACTTTTTTTCCCCCCTGTAATGCCACATTACTGCATTAAAACAAAAAGCAAAGCATTACAATAATTTGTTACTTTTATAACACGTTACTCCCAACACTGGTCTAGACCAGGGGTGTCAAACTCAAATTCACAGAGGGACAAAATTAAAAACTGGGACTAAGCCGTGGGCCAAACTAAATATTTATTGATAAATTTCAACAACATCTGCATGTTTTCTCTTCTTTCGAGATGTGTAATGTTAAACCTTTTCTTATTAAAATAAATGTTTAATAATAGTTTTGCTTAAACATTGAATCCAGAACAATCAAAATATAAAATAATAACAACATTTTAAATAAATAATGTCTCTATAGCCTATCTGTAGCCGGTGGGCAGCTCTAATACATGTTTGATATGATCTTGTGGGCCAAATTTAACCCCTGGGCCTGAGTTTGACATGTCTGGTCTAGAATGTTCCACAGTAGAGATTAAACTTCTCTATGTATATATATTGGCTATATTACAGGTCAGATCTGTGGAGAGGCAGCCATATTCACAGAAGGCATTAATGTATTTTTGAGCAATAGAAACACCCATAATGAATAAATGCTAGAGAGATGTGGTTAATGTCATACCACGGAATATTCCAGGCAATGCATTAACATCTCCATGGAGACAAGCAGGTAGCAAACCCTCCACCGGAAAAGTTACGCAGTGCACCTTTAATTTTAAATAGCTTTGCAACGTGACGTCTCCTGAACCGAGGTCAAATTTCTTTCATGCTTTCATTCTGTTTCTCTGGGCATCCTTTAAATACCGCAATTAAAACTGCAAGCAGCGATAAGGGCCCTCGCACCACATAACAGCGCAAAGCATTCAAAAGTTAGAAAAACTGCACCACACATGCACTTTTTTTTTGTTGTATTATTAAATCTCACCAACAAATAATATTACAAATACATAATGATTTGCAGTCTTTCAACATTTTAGTACTTCCTGTTGTTGAATGGGTGGCTGTTATTGCAGTATTGCGAAGGAAGTGAGGGCCCATAGATACAGATAAGAATTTATTTTCCAGAGACAGGCTATGACTAATGTCGACTAAAGAGAAAGTTCACACTAAGTTACAAAAAATATGTCACCACTTTATTTTAGGGTCCATTCACAAACAGTCAATTAGCAGCTGATCTGTATATATTGGTTAATCTGGTGTTAATTCATTTTTAAGTATGATTACATTTAAAGACGCACTGTGTAACTTTTCTGGTGGAGGGCCTCTCAAATGCTTGTCTCCTTGGAAATGTTATTACTTTGTCTAGAATGTTTCGAAGTATGGCATTAACTTTTCTATCTCCATGGAAACCAAAACAGACCATATTACAGGTCAGATCTGTGGAAAGGCGACTCCACTCAACTCACAGTGAGAATGTCTGTTTTTCTTGGTATTTTTGAGCTATAAAACCACCTGTAATTGAATAAATGTAAGGTAAAACTGTTTAAAGTCATACTGTGAAACATTCCAGGCAGAGCAATGACATTTCCATAGAAACAAGCAGGTGACAGACCCACAACCGTAAAGTTACACAGTGCAACTTTAAGTATGACAATAGGAATTTTTGTCCATGAATTATGACATTGATAAAGATGTTGTTAAGGGCCAGAACCACGAGTCATTTTTACCTATTTTTGCTTCTCTATGTACAAACTAAACACTATTAATTAATTAGCAATAATAAAAAATGTATTAATAGGAATATATATCAGTATAATATACAAAATTAATGTGCGTAGCTGAAGTTAAAGTGTTTCCAAAAACATAATGGTGACATAGTGGACTTGAACTTAAAGGGACAGTCAGGCTCAAAACTGTTCTGTTTGCTGCACAAGACTGAAAAGGTTTTCATTTTTCATTCTGCACTTTTCTCTCTCACTTAAAGGACAGTTTGGAATTTTGGACATAGGACCTCATTTCCTAGTGAGCCAGAGTGTTGGAGACATGTGGAGACACTTTTTAAATATTCCATCCAGTCCTTGTATTTGCAGAGGTCACTGGTGTTAGACTAGTCAATGGTCATAGTTATCCTGCCACTAAAAACAGTTTTACCCACTCCACAAAATACCCAAGGCAAAACAAATGTCTGTGTCGATAGAATCAATAGAAGTTGGTTTCAAGTAGAAGTAAAACCAAACTTTCATTTGAAGGATTTTATGTCTGAACAGCAGCAGAGAGTTGTACTTCCTGATAGAAAGTTTGGCAGCAGCAGACTGATATATGAGAAAATAGTCCCTCAACATGTGACAGTTCATACGATGCAAGGTTAGTTTTATTCCAAACATTATTCTATCAACACAGACATTTACATGGACAGTCTGGTGCAATAATAGATTTGCTTCGGGTGTTTTGCGGAGTGGGTAAGACTGTTTTTAGTGGCAGGATGCACTAGTGTAGCACCAGCGACCTCTGAAAATACAAGGACTGGATGGAATATTTTATAAAAGTGTCTCCACACGTCTCCAACACTCTGGCTCACTAGAAAATGAGGTCCTATGTCCAAAATTCTGTACTGTGCCTTTAATGGTGATGGAGGGAATTGGCGTGGACACATGAACCAAAAAATACAATATAAAACTACGTAAATAACAGAAATCCAAAAATAATGGTCATAAATTTAACCCATGACAGTAAGTTACTCATGTGATGTTAAATGTAGTACCTCACCCAACCACTATCTTACTTTACTTGTACAAATCTATAACATATTTGACAAAAAAAATCGCCATTTTTGCTCCTTTTTTGTTAAAGTTTACTTATTTTCCATTTAATTATTTTTGAGCTACTGTCCCCAATTTACTTTAATTGTGGATCTGTTTATTTTATTCATTTTATTTATCTATTTATTACAAAATTACAAACTATACGGTAAAAACAAATGTAAATGGAACACCTGTGAAGCAGTTTTATCTTGTATATACAGACAATACACACTATATTTACCTACCTCTAATTCATTTTAAAACCTTTCCTAATACTACAAGAGCCTAAAAAAATGTTTGTCTAAATCTAACAGTAAAAAGAACGACAAATGTGAGTAAAATAAATACAGCTATATATACCAGTACAGCCTGCAGCTTTGTATGTGTGCATGAGAAAGAGTGTTAAAAAAAAGTGAAAAGTGAGTGTGTACAAAATAAAAAGTGACATAAGAAACAGTGTTTTGTTGTAAAAATAATTCAGGACTAGGATTTTGTGTTGAAAGGAGAGGCAACATAAAGAACCAGATCACTGAAACGGTCAGGATTAAAACTTTATAATCAGAATAATGACCCGAATAAAAGAATGATCACAAGTTTGTCTTTTCACAGGGACGAGTTCAAACGGCGAAGAGGAAGTCACTTACTCAGAAGTCCGAAGAGGTGAGAAGTACGACTGTAAAAATAGTTTTAAAGTCAAAAGCATCAGTTTGTCTTCATTTTATTTTTTACAAACACACAGTTTTTGGTTTGTTTAAATGACAGTAGGCTGCCTAGTACAAGAGATTTCAGCATCAACTTTTCTTTCACATGTTGAGAAAATAGACATTATTTAGTTTAATCCGACCTGAGATGACTGAAGGATTACACAGGTTTAGCTGTTAGTAAATGCATCTGAACAGGAATTGCATAGACGTCATATTATAAATGCAGATATTCATTGTATTTTTTGGTTTGTAAATTATAGTCTGCATAGTGCAATTACAGTAGATGTTTGCATCAGTTTGTCTTTCACATCTAGACAAAACGGACTTGAGTCGTTTGCGTAAGAGAGTACGGTGAGAGTAGAGCAATGACAGAAGTATCACAGAGAAACAAGGAAGTTTCACCAGAGTTAAATATAGAAGTTAAACACAGACAAAACTTCATTTCATGCAGTACCAGTCACAAGTTTGGATACACCTCATTTGTTTGTTTGTTATCTTTGTGACTGTACATTAGTTTCTCACTAAAGGCATCAACACATGTAGAATGATGAACATGTAGAATGTAGTGTAAAAACAAGTCATAACTACAAACTTGTAGGGCTGGGCAAAAAAAAAAAAAAAGAATCACATTAATCGCGTGAGTTCCTGTTTTTCATCATTAATAATCGCATGTTATATGCAAAGCAAATTAATGAATTAAAAAGTAGCGTATAGCGCACTTTTATTGGAAATGTAAATGAAAGTGCCACACATCTGTTGTGCAAAGCATTTCTTTACACAGGAGCAGGGCACTAGTCTGTCACTAGTCTAGTCTAGTCACTAGATCATGTTTATACTTCTTCCTCTGGAGAATCTTACTCAAAAAAAGAAACAATTTCAGTGCAGTTTGTCAATTCCTAGAATTTGACTAATGAATTGAATTCAAAAGTAAAGTGTATGTGATCAGCAGCAGTAAAATAAAGTATTCAGGGTAAATCTTAACTGAAAAAATCTAATCAAACCAAATACAAAACTGAAATGTACTGGCACTGAATGTTGTCCTCTTTTATATAAAAATTAGACTCTCAGTCAAAAACAGTAACCAGAAAACAGTACACATAACCAGAAAACACTTTCAGTGCAGTTTGTCAATTCCTAGAACTTTTTTTTTTCCCCCCCTTTCCTGAACAAAGCAAGTTGTTAAGGCACAGAAGATTGTTATTATTATTAAGCACCGGTTTCTAGTGAAAGAAAAGTGAGACCAGGGGAGGGGGAGTTGCAACAAAAAGCAGTGGACCACGCGGTGGGGCCCCGCAAGCACTTGGTGCCCTGTGCACTGTATGTTTATGTGTGTGTGCAGAGCGATGGCTCTGACATGTTGCATCTCACGTGGTTGGCTGAAGCCTCGCTCCCTTTTGTTTATTGAATGATTTGCCGAGTGTGTTGCATTTGCATGTGTCGCAGACTCGTCAAACTCTGGTGATAAGACGGTTCAGTGTTGCAGTGTTACAAATGACTTTGGCTGAGTCGACTGCGCCGTCTGGAAGAACTTTAAAATGAAAATGGCTGTGTAAAAGTTTCGTCTTCCCGCTTTCTTTCTCTCTGTTTTCTGTGAGCGCCGCAGCAGTAAGAAACATTCTAGGCTCACTCACGATGAAAAAAGCCAGTGAGCAACAGACGTTTACGATAAAACATAAATAATTATAAAAACTGCATTAAGGAGAGAAAAATAAATGTTGGTGATAATGAATTAATTAGTTAACCCAAAATTAACGGGTTAACGGGTTACAAACTTGAGGCTCAATTTCATATCGCTCCAGCGACTAGGCCAGGAATCAGAATACACTAGACGGTTTGCAAGAACCCCGGAAGTTGTAGACTACGTGCCAGCCAGTCAGCAGAGTTGTGAAGCCATGACGTCAAACTCAAGCACCTGTCTGGGTCCCTTTTGTGGTACAGCACAACAGTAACATTCTGTTATGGCAACGATTCCTGAGATTGAGGATTCAAAGTCGGAGCAAAGAGAATGTTTGGTGAATTTTATGTTATTGCTCTTCTTCCTACGGGATTTGGCGCATTACATACGTCACGACCAAATATCAGCGATTGGTTAAATAAAAAAAAGTACCTGTCTACCGTTGAGCGAACGAATCCAAATGCTGCGAGATCAGACTGTCAGACTGGTGCCTCCACATCCACACGTCTCCAACACTCGGGCTCAGTAGGAAATGAGGCCCTATGTCCAAAATGCCGAACTGTCCATTTAGCACTTATTTTGTGAAACCCTATTAACATATAGAACAAGATACAAGACAGCAGAACATATATTTACAGAAAAAAAACAAAACTCATCTTTAATCTTTTATGAGTGCAGGAAAGAAGA